>NC_046359.1:19472490-19772490 GCF_004027225.2 Strigops habroptila | reverse complement strand
CTGGCCCAACTAAGTAGTGACAGGAGGTACGGGAGAAGGACAGGCTCTGTCATGAGAGGATGAACCCACCACTGCTGTGGCAGCTTTATTTATATCTGAGAAACATCTAGATATCAAAGCCAGATTAAATTGACAGCTTGTGCAGGAACCAAATCCACATCCTATAAAAGGCCATCAATTGTCTTCAGCTAAACTAGGATGCCTTCAAGATTGTTCTGTTAACACTAAGCAACCAGGAAACTGGATGTTTCTGTTCTTGTCCTGTCTTAATTTGTTGTTCATTAACATTAAAGCCATTTTATTTACTAAAATGAAATAATTACTGTGAAAACAGTAAATACCTTAAAATTAAAATTTACCTTAAACAGTAAATACCTTACAATTAAATATAGATTTCTGAATTCCACAACAAACAATCTCAGCAAATCTGATGAATGAAATGTTGATGGTTCCCTGGGATGCAGAAGCATGATACCATGTAATATAGATGTTACATAGAAGCATAGAATAAAAAAAAAAAAAACCCAAAAAACAACAAAACACCACCACACACATACCCCTCACACATACATAGAACACAAACGCCCACAGTAATCCAAAACAGGAAGGCAAACAACACTAGTGTATAGAAAACATCACTGTAAAATTGAAAATTTACAGCAATTTACAGACCAGTGTGGATAAAACTTCTGGGATAAATGCAGTTCCAACCAACATGGAAGTGGGTCTTTTCTGCTGGCTGTGGATTGATTTTCTCTAGGCTTATCCTTGAAAGCAATGTATCTTACTGAATGCATCTCTCACTACTGTCCTCAAGAGCAGTGGATTAACAATTTATCATGGTTTTTCAGCACAACAAAACTGCTTCAGCTTTAGCATCATTTACAGGGTGGGCCCTTGCAAATGTCAGGACTTCAGCATCTGCTTACAGAAAGAAAAGAGAAATACAAATGTTTTGAACTGCCTACAAGAAAGCCGTACAGGAACTTTTACAAGGGCAGGTAGGGATAGGACAACGGGAAATAGCTTTAAACTGAGAGTAGATTTTGACTGGACATTAGGTAGAGATTCTTCACTGTGAGGGTGGTGAACAGGTTGCCAAGAGAAGCTGTGGCTGCCCCATCCCTGGCAGCGTTCAACCCAGGTTGGACGGGGCTTTGAGCAACCTGGTCTAGTGGAAGGTGTCCCTGCCCATGGCAGGGGGGTTGGAACTAGATAACCTTTAAGGTCCCTTCCAACACTAACCATTCTATAATTCTATGATTCTTTTTCAGATTCTGAATACACAAACCATTTTTTTTGATGACATTAGGCTTTTCACTCTGTCTCTCTGCAGCTTTGTATTGACTGACAAGGCAGATTTTCCATGTTCCCACTCTGATTTAGAAACACTGTCACCTTTTGGTGCAAATCTGATATAGATATTGGTATTTGCACGTGACATAAAACAGTCAAGTGCCATTTTTTATTGTAAGTATTGGGCAGAAGGTGGAGGTCCTGCCGGAGTACAGCTTCGATTAAAACTCAGTTTTAATTAACCTGCCCAACAGAGATGAAAAGCAAACTAGCCTTCCATATCCCAAAGAAATTCTAAGAACCCACTCAGCCCTCCATTATGAAAACATGCACATGCATTCTGGAGGACTAAGATTCTTTAAATCAACATGGAAAACCAACAATAGAGCTCCCAGCTAATACATTTCTGACTGGCCACCTTCTGAAAAATAGACAGCATTAAACTGGTAACAATCTCCTAATATGATACAAATATTAATTGTAAGTAATAGTCACAACCTTTTTACAGTAACACAATATTCTCATATTAAAAAAGCTGTTCTACTTAAGTGTGGCCTACATCTTTTACATACTTTGTTTTTACAGTTTGGGTGTCATTTCTCAGACTATATGCAGGCTCTCCAATAATTCAACTTCACAGTGGAATAGGTTGGAAATGGGAAAAAATGGCATTTAATAAGCACCTTTATATAGAGCCTACAATCCAATGCTGCCTACAGCTGGGCAAATTACACTAACTTCACTGATTTTAGAAAAAGAGCAGGCCTAGCTAATACTTGGGTGGGAAATAACCTGGGAATTAATGTACTGGGAACAAAAAAAAAAAAAAAACCAACCACCACACACTACTGAATACTGGGCCACCACCAAACACCCGATGAACAGGAATTAAACTGAAATTAGCTGTGTGCAATAGCATATTTAGCTATAGGGAGATGAGCATTGCACTCCAGACATGTTACAACCTAAGCCTATCATCTTTGTCACGCTAGAGCAGGAACAGCAGCATTAAGCAGCAGAAAGGTGACCCATATTAACACTAAGAATCAAGATTCTACTCATCTTCAGGTCTTTATGGACAGATGGCATGGTCAGAAAAGGCAGGAAGTTAAATTGTTATCCCCCAAGTTTCTTCAAATGTCACACCAGGGCAACCTGAATGGTGCTGAGAAGAATAAAGAAGTACAAGTCAGAAAGAAGCAACCGGCACTACCTTCCTAAGTAATAGTTTTACTGCTCAGCAGTCCAAGATCTCATATCCCCCATGCTTACCTGCAGAGCTCCTATCTACTACTGATCAGCATGATGCCTGCTACCCTGGGCCCTTCCCCAGCAGGGCTCAGCTACCCCAAAAAACCCCAGAGGCTGGGGGTCAGAAGGCACACCACTTCTACAGCTGAATACAATGAACCTTCCAAGACATGCCTGTTTTATAGGATTTGCAGGGTTAGGTTGCAGTCTAAACAAAACATGGCAAAGTGAAATGAAGATAAACTGGCTCTGGTATATAAGAGGATGAGGAAAAGTGTTGCCAAATAGGCCACTACCTCTATATACCCAGCTGCAGCTCAACTGAAATTCTGAAATGGAAATTGAAAATTAATTGAGGAGGTTTATCTACAGAATTGTAAAAAGCACTATGAAGAGGGTTCTGATGAACTGCTACTTGAGTGGCTGTCCATGTTTGTATGCAGCTTTAAAGACACAGGTCTCTAGGTGCCAAAAATGAGAGAAGTATGGAAGAGGGTGCAAGGAAGAAGCAGAGGACAAATCGTTCCCATTGCAAAAATAGGGCTACACACATCAGCCTCTTCTCTTACTGCACCTCTTCTCAAGTAATTCCTCTTGGCTTCAGCAATACCTAACACAGTGGACTGAGCACCAGCCAAATTGTTCACAAATTCCAATTCAAAGTAGCCATAATGATAGCTAAAATGTGGGGAAAGGGTGGGAGGGAAGTGGGGTTAAAAATGGAAATCCATCAGCCTGGTCTTTATCATTCATCACTAAAAACTTGTTTCTAAGTTGTCTTCTGCAGTGGTGGAGACTTAGTACCTGACTTCAGAAGTAATTTCTGCAGAGCAATCAAGCTCCCCCTTCAGAGGAGGTCACGAGACAGGTCTCAGGAATTAGATCTGGGAAGGGTGCATGGAACCTGGTAGACTTTTTCTTTAGTTTCTGCCCTGAGTGGGCAGAGAAGCAGGCTAAACAGTGGTTTCAGGCATGAAAAGGAAGTGTTTGTGCTCTGCAATCCTGTTAAAAGGACTCACTGTGTTAATTTTCCTTTTTTGTTTTGTTGCTCTTTTAATAAAGTTAGCATACCAATTACCTTATTGAGTACAAAAGACATTATAGTAAAGAAACCTCGAAATGTGCAGGTCGGGGTGAGACTGAAGACCCTCAGTCCTTGGTGCCAAGCTGCTTCCATGCCCAGTTGTTATGCCTGGCACATGGCCAAAACCAGGAGTTTCTTGGTGGTGCGTTTGGTGGGTTTGAGGGTTTTTTCTATTTTTCTATGAAAACTGAACAAGCAACACGTTGCCTCCTGCAGTTCAATAGGCTACTATTTACATTGAGACAAATACAGAGCTGTAAATCCCACCTGAAGTCTAAGTGCACTATTAATGGCAGGTCACATCTCTGATGTTGCCCTATCCTATATCCCAACTGCAATGCTGCAATGCCCACAATTCCCCTGTTGGCCCTCATGTGGGGTTTATTCTCCCCCTTTCTCTCCCAGCTACACTAAAACATCTGTGCTACAGTGAAATGGCGCTCTGCCTTTTATAGATAGCATTTATGGCTGCCCTTGGAACACGCTAGTTGTACCAAAGGGATGTCATTTCAGCATCTGCATCCCTTATGATTTTATTAGCATCTAGCAGTTACTGACTGTCCCTCAAACGGAAAAAAGAATAGGTACAGAATGGTGCCTCTGAAACAGAAAGATTAGCTGTAAAATGATGTGGGCTGGGAGGGGATTTAGCTGAAATACAGTCTCCAAGGTTTCTCCTCGTAAACTTCACTGGCAAAAAACTTCCACTTTAAGAAACAGCAGTGAATTACCATCAACTTCATGGTAAGTAGGTACTTCCTTTGCAAGTGGCACCGAATTCACCGAATCTGATTTTTACCACATGCAGAACACAGCCCAGCCACCTGCAGGCATGCCTCAGCCTCAGGAGGCAGGGGCTCTCACCCCAGCTCTGGGACAACAGGCTGCTGTCAAATCATTGGAAAAGTCAACAAGATTCCCACAGTTACACTACGATTTCATCCCCATCACCACCACTCTGCATACATCTCAGTTTTTTGCCATAGCTCCTTTAAAATTGTGCCTACATTTCTATTTTACATATTCTGGTTCAGCCCTTTGACTTCTCTCAAAACCATAAATATCTGGCAATCACTTTTGTCCCAGTGCAAAACAGGTGTAACAGCCAGCTTATGATGTGCAGGTCAGGACTCAACTGGGTATCAGACTGGTTCTTCTAGGATGCATTCACTAGATTAACATTTAAAGAGAAAATCTTAGTAATGAGAAACAAAACTGTAGTTCACAAAGAAACGCCTTCTTATTGTTGCACAAAATGGTAGGGCAGATCAGAGGCAAGGGAGGCAAAGGAGGAGCTTTGAAGGAAACAGGTCCAGTGCTACTTTGTCATGTACCCTCCAATTCTTCACCTAACATGTCTCAAACACTGATTCTGACTGGCTGTAGAAGAAAAGGAACAAGTCTGACTGTATTTTAGGTGTTCTTGGTAGCACATTATCCACTCAACACAGTTAAGCAGTAAAACTCAGTTCTACTGGTCAGTTAAAACTGCATTCATGATTGTGTCACAAGAACAGCACAAAAGTGATGTAGGCTGCTGTGCTTCTCTTAAGAACAGGACTTTCAAAAGGACACAGCAAATCCAAGGTACTGATAAAATTTACATTCATGCCAATGACCAAATAATTCAGTGAACAGTGAAATTCTTACCTTGTCTTCTGACAAAATACACACCCTTCCTGCTGGTAGCTTCTGCAGTCAATATCTGTAAGGCACCCAGGAAAAAAAGCCTATCCAACAGTTTTCCATGCAAGACAGGCATTTGGAGGACAAATGCAGAAGAGCAGAGCAGCCAGTTCCACAGAGAATGCCACTTCCAACACTGCAAAGTTCTCTGTCTTCTGTGCCCACCTGCCCCTCAAGAAAAAATCTGCACGTTTGTATAAGGCTTAGGTAAGAGAGCTGCTCTTTCCTATCATCATACTCTTATGCACAATAAATACCACTGCAACACCAAGAAATACACTCTTGCTCATCTGCTCAGAGAGAAGAAAAGTCTTATCTCCTCATACAAAACAGCTCTAAAAGTGCAAACTTTCTACAAAGTCTGGTGGTGGGCACTCTGCCTCGCTCAGGCTAGGTGACTTGAGCCTATATTTGTTATGAACATACTTACCCCAATACTCTGACAACACATTTCATTCTCTAGGATCTCTTCTCATTTTCCTCAGATGTTGCACCTCAGACTCCAGGAAAACATTTTCCCTATGGAAGTTGTGCAAACACTTCCCACAGCAAGTTTGCTCTGACAATGGCACTATCCCACAAAAAGTTTGATTAAAAACAAAAAAAACAACCCCACCCAAAAAAACCCACAAAACCAAACCAAAACACTTGACACTTCTGACTGCATGGGTGTACAGGGAAGGAGGGAAGGAAATCAGCAGACCCCACGTAGTCAGGGGCCACATGGGTTTTGCATGAGCAGTTTGCCCTCTCATGGCTACAGAAACAACAGAGTTTCTTCTACAAAGGACAATTTAAGGGCTAGAGTGAGGACCTACACACTAGTGCACAGGCAAGGTTCTTTGAGCCTACTAATGGCAATGTTCACATGGAGCACATTTACGTGCACATAGTATTTGTGGGATGGTCTTCATATCTAATCTTCTCTAAGATTTCTCTTCTTATTTCATCTTAGCAAGATGCAGTTTTATTTTGAATATCGAAGATGTAAATAATTGCCTTTTTTTTTTTTACCATCCCCCCATAAGTTTATTCTAAAATGAGAAAACTCAGCTAACCTGATAGAAAAGAACACCATAACAGGATTTGATCTCACTTCCTTTGATATGTGAAACAAAAACAGTTACTCCAGGAGACTTTCAGAAACACTTATGGAAAATTACAGGTGATGAATAACCCACAGGAAGACATTTTGTTCTCTGAATGCAATCCCAAGAATTAAAATAATAGAAAAGAAAGGCTACTAGATCAAATCACATTTTGGTTCCTACCAAAAGCTTTATTCATTCCAGTTCCCATGATACTTTCCATCTGTTTGCTCCAAGCCTTGCTTCATCAAGTGAGAAAAAAATCTGATGAATCTGTAAGCAGATCAGATACTTTAATTGGTTTTGCTCAAGCTATAAGTATTTCTGCTACAAATTTAAAGAACAAATCCCATCTGCCTGGCTCACAAACACTGTCCTGCTGTTTTCCTTGGACTAGCCACACAAAGAAAGAAAACAACACTTTTCTAAGAGGAATACAAAATTGTTATTTCTTTCTTATTTTGTCATATTTTTTAAACATAACAAAGAGCCAAAGCAGAGCCCTCTCCAACACCCCATCTCCCTTCAAGGAGAACTGCAGGACAGCCACCATTGAGAAACAGAGAGCAAGGGGCCCAGGCTCATTACATGTCGTATTCTCTGGAAGAAATGGATCAATCAGCCCAACAGGACAGCAGGGCTTTACTAAAAGCAGTATCAACTGCATTACAAGTCTTTTTCTGTTTCCCAGTCAAAAACTCCTGTGTTGATACATTTAGATGAAAAAAAGCTAGATTTAAATTAGAAAAATTTAAGCCTTTGATGTTTGTTGCACACTACTGGATGTGCTGCACATCCTTCCAGTGTATCTGTCCTTATTAAATAATCAGGTGAAGGACTGTGCAACAACATTTCCACTACAAGAGAACAAAAAAATCCAAGACAAACCTGATTTGATCAAGTCATGTATCACTTGCTTGTAACATATCCAGTATACCCTCCTGACAAAGTCATCTGCTACCAAGTTTGTGCTGAACACTTCAGGGATCACCTTCATCACAGCAGTTAACAGCTCAAATAAATCTTGTGGTGAAACTCACAGGAATATTTTTTTCCTTTTTTCAAACTTCGTATCATAAGAAACATAAAATGCAACAATTCAAGGCTTCCAAAAGGCTTACTAGAAGGATCCTGAAGACAGTCCCTAACAGTTCCTATTGCACAAAGCCTATATCTCTCCAATTCTTAATTTTGTAACATCCCAGAGATGATGGGAACCACATACTGACATTAGGCAAGTGCATCATGTGTGTGGCTGTTAATGTCAATGGCAGCTGAAGACAGTCAGCGTCACAGAACCGCACCACTTCCCTCTAATCACTAGCAAGCATGCTGTGAGCCACATCTCAAGAACCACTGTCAAATTGAAACCTAACAAAAGAAGAATTTTTTAACACTACCTTGTCATACTAAGCATACTCCATATGTTTAAGATCTCCTGCAATCTTAAGCCAATGAACTAATACCTTACATTGACCTGCATTAAAAAAAAAAAAAAACAAAAACAAAAACAAACAACTCAGCTTAGCAAAACCACTTTGTGTATGTATATATTTGACAGAATTCTAGCCACAGATATCTAACAACACAAAAATCAGGCAAGCAGCTCAACTTAACATTTCTTTGGCTACCTAGATTTCATTGTGCACACATCTCCCGACACTACTGATGCCTCCATTCCCATTACCTCCAGTGCAAATCTTAACTGGCATTGTGCAAAGCTATGACAAAAAAATCCGAAGCTAAAAGGAGCTGTAAATTGCAGAGACAAGGTTAAACTATGGAACTAAACCAGTTTTGCTCAAGCCATTGCAGTTCCACAAGATTCCAAAGTAAAAGCCACCCTCTTTAAGGAAATTACTTTTAAGATTTGCATCATTTTTAGTTTTATCACACACTCAAGCAAACTGCGGTTGTGGACACCACATGGATGTCTTACCAGTCCTCCAACTTTCCTTGCTTGAAGTTCTGGCCACAGTAAACAGACCACAGCACAGTTTTCTTCAAGCAAAACAAAAGCAGGATGCTATTAGAAGAGTAGGAGCCCTAGATCTACTCTCTCTTCAGACAAAAAATTTATTTCCCAGTTTCACAGGCTCTCCTGCCTGACACCCTGTTGCCAAGTTACAGAAGTAGAGCATACACTTCCATGTCCAGTTTCCATTTCAGAGGAAACCACAAAACCTCACAGACACACATACATGAACACAAGGACTATCTAGGTTTACATAAGTCTTGGTTTTGTTCTGTGGGTTTATACGCAGTAAATAAAATCCCACAAAAAATAAACTTAAGAAAAGGCACACTATCCACTACTATGCGGTTTTAAAGTGAAAGGAAGCAGCCTGAGTAAGAAACATATCCCTTTAAGGAAAGTTTTACAAGGTTTGCCTTAAAAATAATTTTTGAAACAAGTCATTTTAATTTTTGAAACTAAAACCACAGCAAACTAATTTTCAAACTGGAGTGGGCAAATTCTCCAACAACACATAAAACGGCAAACCTCCAGACTGGCATTCTTTAACAAAGCACAGTTAATCTCTTTCTTCTTAATAATTAAAGATGTAAACTAGTTACATGCATCTTCTTTGCTAGCCCTAATTTAAGTCAGAGCTAAAATGGGTGTCAGTACAGCAAAGATCTCCACTTACCACTACAATTCAAGCATATTCTGACAGTGTATCTTACATTAGGGCTTCATTCTCTCAAAAGAGGAGTACTGAAGTAAGAGATGTTACTCCTAAATTGCAGTGCTAATCATCATTTGCTGTCTGTGATTAATGTTCAGTCCCCTTGGAGAACTCATGGGTTATACAATATTTCCACAGAAAAATGCTATGAGCCAGAAACCAGGATACAGAAAGTTGCATGCTTGGCTCCATGCCAACTCTTAAACTTTTTCACACCATCTCCCACCAATTTTTTGCTTCCCATTCAAGCTGGCTGTTAGGGAACTGAGTACCAGCCACCCATCTCCAACCAGTTCAGCAGAGACTTATCCTGAGAAAGATGAGCTATCTCAGCTGCTCAACATCTTAATATGAAATATAAGAAATCTTAAAGATTGGGCATGGAAACAGCACTTAAATCAATACAAGTCCAAACAGCTGCAAGATACACTGGATGGCATCTCTTTCTCTGACTTGCACATAGGCAAAGCCAGGACAAACTGCAGTAATTTGTGACTAAGGATATGGTGCCTTGGTTTCATAACAAGTAAGAGCACTGAATATAAACAAATACTTCAGGCAAATTTCAGAACATCTTTAAAGGAAAGGATTAGTCACAGCCCTGTTCAATTTGCTGCAGAATAGAGCTATCTTGATCTGTCCATACAGACACACACATGCTCCCCTCTCCCAGTACTGGGTCAGGATTCACCACAGAGCAACATCTTTCCAAACACTAGTGCTCTTATTCTGATGCAGTTTCCAGTTAAGCAAAAATTGGATAGCCCACCACAAAAGCATACATAGGCAGTAGATTTACACATTTATGCAATATTTATTACAGTAAGAAGCAATTTTTTTTTAAGGCTAGAAAAAGAAGAAACATCTAGCTAGTGCTGACTAGCAATAGCTGCAGTATTAGGAAAAAGGTATTTAATAGATCAAATACGACATTGCATCAACAAGTTTCATCTCAATAATAGCGTCTACATAATTTTCTTTTAATTCAAGCCAAGACACTAATTCACAGCACATATAATTTTACAAGTCTAGTTCACATTTTTCTAGAGTATATTAACTATGATTTTCTTTTAGAATTTATTCCATAGTGCTTTGTCAAGATTCTTACTCCACAGAATAATCACAGTGTGTTGACTATATCTGATGTGCAGAGACTAATTCTGACCCATGCTGAGTAACAAATATTGGCTAGAAAAGTCACTTGTAATAGCTTCTGATGTCTGACCGGACTGATTTTTAAAGTATTTCCAGCATAAGCAATCATGCTTAGTAATTTCAAATAGGATTTCCGAGAACTGCTATGGATGTGATTTTCAAATTAAAGTTGCACTTAAGCAGAGAGCACATTTACTGGATTATTTCAGTGTCCAGAGACAATTCAACATCAATATCATGACAATAATTAAGGGCAAGGTCATTTCAAGTTTTAGCTGCACATGTGGGAAAAAATACAATTAAGGAAGAGGACAGATTTTCATCTGCCTCTGTTTTTAACTGATAGCTGTTTTCCAGAGCTTTGGGGGAAAAGCGGCATTTCCCAAAGACAGAGAGAATCCAAATTTTTTCAGTTTTCTTTCAAATTGTTTATATAAAGAAATGTCCAATGAAACTACAAACTCCTAGCACTGTACTTAAGTAAGACTGTTAAAGAAGCTGGATATTGCCTGCTGAAACACCAAGTTTTAGGGTTGAACATTCAAGTGAGTTGAAATGACAGAACACTGCCTTCATGTAGGAATAGGTCAGAAGCTTGGTTAGCTGTCATGCTTTCTGTTGTTTTCCTCTGCAGAAAAAATCCTCCGAAGTTTTCCCAGTAGTATTCCAGTTTTTGCTTAGATTTCCCTCTCAAACCTTGATCATTACTAGCAGAGGTAATACAGAGGACCAGTACTGTAAACTCCATTAACTGCTTAGTTATAATTTTAGATCTAAAGGGATTTGAGTTCAGTTGACTGATTTTACTACTTTGCATGGCTGCACACTTACTTATAAGTATGCACCTAAAGGGAATGAAGAAATACGTCCTCAAAAGGGTCATCTTTACCTAACAAGGCTGCTTTGCTCACCAAAATATGTACAATTGGAGACAGCAGCAGGAGGAAAAGGATTCCACCAGAAAAGAATAGGAACCCCATTAAAAGCTTAACATCAAAATATATCACAGCAAAGACACACATGATAACTAGAGACTACAGTCTTAATTCTAGAGAGAATAGTTCATGGAAGCCCTATCCCCATTGAAAACTCCCCCATGTAAAACTGGATTCATCAAATGAGCAGAAACTGCTGTTGCTCAGATTTGGATTATAGTAAATAGAATAGCATATAGCCTAGTGCGGAGGTACCCAAAAGAGGGAGAAATGATTAAATAAAAATTAATTAAACAGTATAAACATTTGCCAATAAAGTAAATGAATGAAGAATAATTCTGGCAGCTGAGTCAGAACATTAATCCAAGTTGCTGAGGTAATAAAGGAATAATCCCCTCATTCAAGGATGGCTTCCAGCCATATTTGTAGGAGTGGAGAAACACTGTTAACATCTAAAACCACAGAGCTAGGATCTGCCACCGTCACTTGCATTAAATTGTTCCTGAAAAATCCAGTCAGAGCTGGGAATCTCTCACAAAAGACTGGTTGAAACGACTGGGCCACACTGCCCTTCCCAAGATTCTTTATCTTTTCCTTTGCTACTTATCTCCTCATTACTCTTCCACCTTCTGAAGCTGACACTATCTTTCTCCCTCCTGTGGGACAGCCAGGCACACTAGTGTGTCAGTACTGGAGAATGAAGCCAAAGGAAAAGGTACAAAAGCAGTAACAGCAGCTCCACACCCTGACCCTCTCCTCCCACTGAAGTCACTCCAAAAAAATAGCCATTTGCTTCCCTGGGGACACATTTGAACAGAAAAATCTTTCTTAATTTTCCAAGTTTCCAGTATCTCCATTAGGGCACCATTCACGCCTAAATCAAAAGTACAGCATAGTCCTATTCCCTGTAATTCAAATTGTAATGTTTTTAGCAGGACCATTACAATCACAGTCCAACACAATAGTTGCTCTCTGTACTGCAACAGCCCTTAGCACTGCAGCTATACTACAACAAAAAGTATTCTTGGGTGTTTCTATAGAAATAGCTGAATGCAGCAGACCCACACTGAGAACCATCCCAGGCAGACGATGCATTACTCTGCAAGAAGCCCCAAAAGGCACAAAGAAAGTAGAAGGAATAAAATAAACGAGATTTTCTGTGACCCTAAGGATGGGATTATAACTTTTTTTTTTTTTTTTTTAAAGCTTGAGCAGGAAGCTTTTCTAAATTACATTTCTTGGATTCTATTGTATTATCTTCATGGCGCAGTTATTACACATTAAAGGTAATGACTCTCTTCTGCAAGTAACCTAATATTGAACATGATTGATAACCCCTATCTGGGCTTTAGGGAACACTGAATTTCCTAAATAGAAGGAGGGAACAGAGTCTGATGAGGTGAACAGGGAATAACTTGAGTGGATTATGTATATGCATATGAAAAATAAACTGCTAGGTTTTCACTAGAACACAGTATTCTCTTGGAAAAACCCACTAATGTCAAACAAATAGGAAAAAAAATTCCCAGGTCTTCCATTTTATATAATTCTGCTCAGACTACAAATATCTGTATTGTTGTTTGATAATTTTATAAACATGCAAAGACACACAGTATATACAGATACACACACCAACACTTACGAATTGATGTGAAAATCAGGTTCAGAGTTTGAAGCCCAAGGAAAATGTGGCTATTTTGATTTCTCTCGTTCCTTTCATTTATCCGTGTGGGCTGGACGCAGCGAACAGACTACTTATGCCCAATTGTCTTGAGACACTCTAGAGACTGAACAACCTGAGACACTTAAGACTGCCTGGAGACAATTCCCTTCAGAGCATACATTTTCCAGAGGAGGAACCATCAGTAGCTGCTCACCCATCCAGAGGTCTCCACAAGCTATGGAGGGCAGCGGGGAGGCTGCAGGAGAGAAATACATTTGCTAAAGAGCTTGCATGGGGGTGAGGTGTTGACACGACCAGGAGGTGGTTAACAGCTATTTCAGAGTCACTGCACCAAACCTCTAGAACAGCTAAACACTATCCCCACCCCTCCTCCTCACACACACGCACACTGATAAATAGGAAAATTTAAGGATATTCTTAAAAATTAAAATGTGGTATTATGGAAGTATGTATTCATGGCATCAGCCATTTGAGTTTTGAAGACTTGGCAACTTTTGTACTTATCATGACATCAAGCTATGGAAAAATTTTGTCTACTTTGAAACTCTTCCAATATCAATTTCCTGAGATAAGCCTCCATCAATAATAGCCTAAAATATTTTTCTTATTGCAAAACTGAAGGAATTACTTCTCCTTTATTCTTAAATGCCCCTCAACTACAAGTGAGGGCCTCTGAAATATGACACAAGGTATTTTCCAAATTCAAGAATTTATAAACAGAAAAAGCTCATGTATTCAAATACTAAAGAAGGGAAACAATGAAAAATAGAAACAAACCCAAAAGTAACCACTTGGAGTTATGAAGAAGGAAATAAGTCATTGGTGCAGCAGCTCTTGACATTATTTGTTCTCTTATTCATGTTACAAGGTAGGGACAAAGTAGTTAAACAACAACCGATGACCTTCACTAACAGAGTCGGGGAAGAAGTTTTGTCCTGTGTAAGCTCTGTTGATTGCCCATTTTCACAGACATGGTCTCCTGTCTATCTCCTAACACAGGAGTTTGAGCTTTGCATCTACTGTGCCAGTAGTCTCCTAAAACACCTCAAACGCTCCAAAATAGAGTAGTTCAGGTTTTTTTCTAAAATGTTCTCAAACTTAAGAGCAGGAGTCCTCACCTTTTTTTTTTTTTTTTAATCACATCCAGAATATTTATTGACTTCATATTCACTTCCAAATAAGTACATCAGAAGAAGTCTGAAATGCCAAATGCTCTGGGCTTACCTACAGCAGCTGCTAAACAGACAAATACTTATCTGTGCAAGCAGACCCAATGAAATCAGTATAGCATGAAGCGTGCAAGAGATATGAAACATCCAGTTTGCTATTTACCTGTAAGGCTAAGAGGAACTTTAAAAAGGAGTATCTGGGAGTGAGTGGAACAAACTAAGAATGTTATCCCACGATAATGAAATCAACTCAGGTGACTGAAAAGCTGTTTGCAGAAATTATATAAAGAGTGCTACACTAAAATTTATGCACAAAGACTGAAATGCAATCTGTGGCAGTAGGTTAAAAAATTACAGCATTACAATTCAGTAATATTTCATTCTTTATTACTTTCTTTCCTTGAACTGCTCTTAGAATCATTTTTCCTGAGACCACCTTTCTTTTCAAACCCGAATAATCTCACTTTTCTCCTAAACCGTCTTTCCAAGCTTATGTTCTAATGCAACACAAGAGCAATGCATGATCATAGCAAGTAATTTGCCCAAACCACACTCTTGCCACTCAAGTTAGAAGCAAATACACTTACGTGCTGTTTCCGAGACTTCATTTTCTTCTTACACTGGTTTTAATTTGGTAAAACTCTCCAGTTAAACTTTGTTGCTTCCAGCTTCCCTGTCTATTAGCTCAGAAATAGCTAGAGACTACAGTGAAGAACAAAGCAACTCTCAGCTTGCCTCCTTACCAGAAGAGCAATGAAGCAGATCTGTACCTTCATATACACTATCAAAATGTAAAGAAGACTAAGAAGCAGCCCACAGGAGCAGGGAGATCTAAATTAACAAAATACTCTGCTAGAAATTAATCTGAAAATGTAAATTTATGTAGTACTAAAAAAGTGTTATAGTTACAAAACAAACAAACAAATCAAAACAACAAACCAAAACCACACCTCCACTCACTTCTGCTCCATGAGAAACCTAAGCAGCGCTCAGCCCCTAAACACAAACTGTTCTTAAATGCAGCTTATTCCCAATAAGGGAGAAACAGAGGAAGTGGGAAAAGTTACATACAATGGAATTATTTTTCCCCACTTCAGACACAAACAACTAACCAACAAGAGCCTGTAGTGACCAGTGCTGGACACTCAACCAGCTATAGAACTTCACAAGTTATTTCTACTCCTAGATCTATTACTAGACTTAAGCTCTGAAGGAATAAATACAGGCTTGCCAATATCAAAGAGTAAATTTAATTTTGTTTGACATATATTTCATTCGCGTTAAAAACTACTGTATCTTTTTAAGTAAACTGGTGTATTGTAAGTGACTTGTAATACTGGGAATAAAAAAAGACACTTGATTGTAAAACTAACCAAAAGGTTACCAAAATTAACTGCTCGCTCTAGCTTTCATTTCCCAAAATGATTTAGCAAATGTCTCCTTATTATACACAAGCAGTGTGTTTTAGGCAACTGAGAGTAGTTGTGCTCTCAGACTAAAACAGAAGTGATGAATGATAAGAGATTTTGGAAAGGGGTTAATTTATCTTTTAGACAGCTGAGTTAAGGTAGAGGTCATTGAAGACTCTCTCAATCCTACAAATTAGCCGTACATTCTCAGACAGAAAATTTCAAGCTAAATCTACTAAAGCCAGTATAAAACAACTCAGTAGAATCCTTTGCTGAGCTTCCAGTAATTTTTCTACCATGCACACAAAGCACATCTACAGGCAACTTCTGCCAAGATTAATTTTGACTGGATTCTCATGGTAGTGTCCTCTCCCCCAGGCTTGCCATCCCAACTAGGGGACTTCACACACATCCTCGTAAGACCAATCTTATGGAACTCTGCTTACAAAAATCAGTTTGGAAACTGGGAAGACACAGGCCAGGGGACACTGTGAGTCCCTGAAATAAACAGTCACTTGTGGACCACCATGTCTGGGATAACATTTGGAACACCAAGTGTTCCAGCCACACCACCCAACTCACAGAAGCCAAAAGCAGGGACTGGGAACTTGAAGAACGGCCTGCTGTAGAAGATGATCATGTTTGAGACCATCTAATGAACCTGAAGGTGCTCAAGTCCATGGGACCTGAAGAGATGCATCCGCGGATCCTGAAGGAACTGGCAGATGAAGTTGCCAAGCCATTATTCATCATATATGAGAAGTCTGGTGAAGTTCCTGCTGATCGGAAAAGGAGAAACATCACACCCATTTTTAAAAAGGGATAAAAGGAAGATCCACGGAACTACAGGCCAGTCAGCCTCATCTCAGTGCCTGGCAAGATCATAGAACCAACTAGACTGGAAAAGACCTTTAAGATTATCAAGTCCAACCATGAAGCAGATCCTTCTGGAAGCTAGCTATGACACATGGACAATAAGGGGGTGATTGGTGATACCCAACATGGCTTCACCAAGGGTAAATTGTGCCTGGCAAATTTGGTGGCCTTCTATGATGGGGTTATAGCATTAGTGGATAAGGGAAGAGTGACATCATCTACCTGACTTCTTCAAAACATTTGACACTGTCCTGCACTGGCATCCTTGTCTCTAAACTGGAGAGGCATAGATTTGACTCGGTGGATAAGGAATTGGCTGGATAGTCGCACTCAAAGAGCTGTGGTCAAAGCTTGATGTCCAAGTGGAGATCACTGACGAGTGGTGTTCCTCAGAGGTCAGTATAGGGACCAATCCTGTCCAACATCTTTGTCAGTGACATGGACAGTGGGATTGAGTGTGCATTCAGCAAGTTTACCAATGACACCAAGCTATGTGGTGCAGTCAACACACTGGAGGGAAGGGATGTCATCCAGAGGAACCTGGACAGGCTCAAGAGGCGAGCCAGTGCAAACCTCATGAAGTTCAACAAGACTGAGTGCAAGGTCCTGCACCTGGGTTGGGGCAATCCCAAGCTCGAATGAAGGCTGGGCAGAGTCTGGACTGAGAGCAGCCCTGAGAAGGACCTGGAGGCGTTAGCTGACAAGAAGCTCAACATGAGCCATCAGTGTGCACTCACAGACCCAGAAAGCCAACAGTATTATGGGCTGCATCAAAAGAAACACTGGAGGAGGTGATTCTCCCCCTTAGCTCCACTCTTGTAGGAGCCTGGAGAAGGCTCAGAGGAGACCTTATAGCAGCCTTCCAGTACCTAAATGGGGCCTACAAGAAAGCTGGAGAGGCACGTTTTACAGGGGCAGGTAGGGATAGGACGAGGAGTAATGGCTTTAAACTGAAAGAGGACAGATTTAGATTAGATATTAGTAAGAAGTTCTCTACTATGAGGTTGCCCAGAGAAGCTGTGGCTGCCCCATCCCTGGCAATGTTCAAGGCAGGGCTGGATGGGGCTTTGAGCAACCAAGTCTAATGAAAAGTGTCCCTGCCCATGGCAGTGGGGTTGAAACTAGATGATCTTTAAGGTCCCTTCCAATGCAAACCATTCTATGAATCTATAACAAATTTCTTTTGAATAGTCAGATGATGTTTTCCACGCTACTTGCTATCTCTTCTTCTGCTCCAGCTTGTTACTTACAATAATTGGTACAGCATTAGAACAGCACATTTATGTACAATGTATCTTACTTTTACTACTTAATTTACCACACTCAAGAATGCTCTGAACTCTTGAATCTTATGGAAAGAAACAGAATGTAGTTTCAAATCTTACTTGAAAACAACTTTTTATTATTGTGTTTCTCACATCCCAGCAGTTACGTTGAGAAGCATCAGTACTGACAAGCACAAAACTGTACCTGATTATTAAGCAGACCTAACAGAAAGCTCAATGCAAGCGGGCATTTGTCTTGTCTGTAAACATACCTTCAGTGTGCTCTCTGATTTTAATATACATAAAACTCACAGGTACAACTTAGCTGAAACATCAGACCTTAAACATATTTTCTTTTACTTCCTTCCTGTGATCTCTCCTTCGAAAGTTTATGAACAGCAACTCTTCTAAACAAATATGAATATTTTATGGATTGCCATGAGTCACATTTTTAATTGGCTAGTTCTTTGCCAAATACCTTTAAACAACTGTGAGTACACTTAACACCCCACAAGCTCAAATATTTTATGGCTGCTCTGTAAATTTGCCCTCGGATCTCTTACACTTCCCTTCAGGAAGCCAAATTTATCTTCAGGATTTGTTCCAAGTATAGAATATGTGTGTAAGGAAGAAGATCTTTCAGTGGTATTTCCCACCAAATTACAACCTTGTAGTTACAGCTGACTTACAGCATTCCACTTCTTCCTAAAAACTCATATAGAACTGTATCAGTGAAAGAAAATCCATTAAAAACCATCCCTTTATCACTTAGATTTTGACCTTTCCCTATATCTGCTAATGAAAGCCAAAACCATCTTATTTACTTTAGAAAAAGGGGATCTAGATGTATGATAACTGTTGGAAAGTGGTTTGCTTTTTCAAATGCCAGCAGGTAAGTCTTTGGGATCCTAATTAGTTCCTGATACTCACCCAGTGCTGTATCCAGTAACAGAGGATGGCTTAAGAATAGAGACTGTTTTGGTTCAGGTTTGGTTTTTTTTTTTACAAAATCATTACAGGAAAATAATATTTCTGCTTAGAAGCCAATACCAATGTTCCTAACATAGGAGGGACTAAATCTTTTCCTATATAATCAATAATCAACTGATCATAAGGTTCTATATTTAGCACAAATAGGTTACAACATCACAGTATATCTTCCCGATTAAAATAAATAAATAAATCAAAATCCATAACCTAGACTTCTGCAGGACATGTAGATTTTAGATTTCTCAAAGGTAGAAGGCATGCCAGGTTTACTTTAGCAAAAGGACCAACAAACTCTGCTGAGGCTTGCTTTTATTCATTGTTGTTTGGCATAGTTTGGTTTTCTCCTTTAACAAGGGAAAGCTGGGGGGGGTGTGAAGAAAACAACCAACAAACCAAAACAAAAACCAAACAAAAAAAAACCACACCCCCAAAAAAAGCCACAAAACAAATACCACCACAACCAAAGCAAAAAAGATACAGATCTGTGAGTTGGTGCTATGGTGGTTCTGGAGTTGACTGAAGGAGTCCAATCTCTCTCTGAAGGAGAGCCAATGCCAGAACACTTTAGGAAGTAGAAACCCCAGGTAATGTCAGTATTTAGTCTAAGCCCAGGTAAAACCTAGCCTAGAAGGAACTCTACAATGGAGTTACTTTGCACAGATTACCCTATCACATGTCCTATTTCCATTCCTTACTAATACGGAAAAAATTCAGTGCACAAAGCTTTGCTCTGGGGACCACTGTTTCACACATTACCCCAGGTCCTAGTCCCAGTTTTGATCCTGACTTTGTGTGGCATTATCCATAGGTGTGCCATTTTTACATAGGTGACATTTGTACAGTTTCCATTCTACCGACAGGCTCATCCTAAGCCTCAGCAACAAGAGGCTGCATTGCACATATGCCCTGCACAAACTGCTCAGATCAAGGCAGATAAACATGTGAATACCTTCTGCTAGCAGCATCAGATGTGGACGTCTACATTCACATAGGAAAACACTTCTTGCTAGTTTGCTGGACCCAAGTGTATGCCATTACTGTTTATTGTGTAGCAGGAGGAAGACTACAGGAAAAGCCACAGAGCATAAAATGTTAGTCAACTCAGACCATGTAAGGGCTACTATTACCATCCTTTGAAGTTCCTCAGCATGTAAATAGCGAATGAATTGCAAGCAATTTCTCATTTATTTCTATTTCTAAAAATACTGTCAGGAAAGTTTTTTAGTAAAGGTTGTTAAAGAAAGTAAATCAGAGTAAGTAGTAAAATATCTTGGATCACTAATAGGCCAAGAGACAAAAAGAAGGCAAGAAAGGAGACAGTTCTTCCGTACAGCAAAAGATCAGCTGTAAGTTTTGAAGAAGTATGTTGGCTTATTTTAAAGTGTATTTTCTTGCAAGTGAATCCATAGAATCATATTTTTTGAAGGCAGTCTTCTCATTCCCTGAAAACTCATTTGCAAAACCTGCAAGCCCTGCAGTTTGGTAACCCCACATGAAACAGGTGAAGCCTGGAAAGAGGCCCGCTGCTAATCAAGCAGACCTGAAATGACCAAAATAAACATTCCCCGCTAGTCACTGACCTGTTCATTCTTTAGCCATTTAAAACAGAACAGAGCTTTGATCCAGCTACAACACAAATACTGTTTTATACACACTGTTCAATATGTTCAGCCTTGATCTGGAATTATTGCAGAGATGACTGGATATTTCACAACTCTTGCTATATTAACACCCAAGACTCTTCTGGCTCAGAAATGCTGGACTGACTTTCTTGCAGGTAAGTATTCATTTACCTGTAAGAAAAACGTACTTTCTTTAACAGCTGCTGCCAAACTGAAAAGATGTTTAATAATAATCACTCCAGAGGTTAAAGAGTGCAAAGACATGACTGGCACCAATGACTTGTAGAAGGTATTTCAGTTTTACAGATAAAAGGAGGAGGAGTGGGCTTGGTACCTACTGTTTGGAAAGCTGTATTGAATCATCTTTTTCTTTTATTTTTTCTTTTGTTTCTTCCTTTTTTTTTTTTTTAATTCTATGAAACATTCAGTTCAGTGTGATGGAAACAGACTTTGAAGGCAAAAACAGATTCTTCTTAAAAAAACACAGCTCGAAGGAGGTAAGTATTTTACTATATGGTTGGTGCTTCGGTGTGGCTGCCTTGAACAGCCACATATTGAATACCTTGAATACCTTCACATTGTACAGGAACCAGTGGAAGGCTTGATACCTGTCTATTATTAACAACAGTTAGCATTTAGTAGGAATATAACATTCACTGCATAGAGAACAAAATGAAGGACTGCAAAAGAAAGCCATTTCCCTGCTGTATCTGATCTAAACCAAAACAGATTCCACATAGTATTCACTAAAGCAGAAGTAGTACTTTCCAAAGATTTGGATCAAACGCAATTCTTACCCACACCAAGTGAGAGAGACTCTGCTGCAGCCATGGCCCCAGAAGTGAGGGTGCCCCTCTGGGCAGAGACTTGAGCTTTTTCAGGGCCTACCAGCCAGTTCCCACAGCAAAACAGAAACTTGCATCTTGAGTCAGGAGATCAGCCACTTTCCTCCCTCACAACGCGTGCAAGTTCTGCTAGCTGCTCAGCTTGCACTCGGGCAACTCCTCTGCAGAAACAGATCTCTCCTTTTCTCAGAAACTCAGCCCCCTTCCCCTACCCAGTCCTTAAAACAGTGGTCTTACAGCTAAAAATTTGCTTTATGCCTGCAGCCAACTCAAGGAAAGTCTAGAAAAATAATTTGAAACTCCCCATCTCAGCACAGGAGATGTATGGAGGGCTGATCAATATTCTATGATTTGTATAGCTTACTTCTTGCAGGAAGAAGCCCACAACATGTAGCAGGACAAAACAAACAAACCAGCAAAGATCCAATCACTATTTTCCACCTCTCTAATCTAGTGCTGTACCTTTTAAGTTCTCAGAGAACTCTTCCTGTAACTCTGTCTCTGAACTTCTATGTCTACCATCTTTGGGGACATAGGATTATATAGCACCTCACCTACTCACTTCACCACTGAAGTACTTCATAAAACACACTGCATCTCTGCTGTATCCCAAATACACATCTTGCCACCACCTGTACTGACAGCCATAGACCTCTGTCAAGAAAGGAAGATGTTGCAGGTCAGACTACTTTAGAAGACATTGTATTTTATTTACATTCATCTAACATAACTGTACAACTAAAATTTTAGCTAAAGCACCTTTGACTAAGATCCAATACCTTCAGCTAATGTGTCCTGTTGCCACCCCAGATCATACACTCCAAAGTTTGACTTTGATAAGACAGCCCATAAGCTAGATATTCGTGACACAACCTAAAAATGTGGACACAGAAGAGAACAGGTCAAACTTAAAAGCTTGTACTTGAAAACATCAATAAATGAATAATAATGAAAAGGCACATGTCCCAATTATTTAAAGGCCACTTTAAAAATCTATTCTATGTTTAGAAGCTTGTTCAAATAAAAAGCTATGCACACTGGCTAGCATTCACGCATGGTAAGGAGATACCAATGCCCTCTTTCTCAATGCCTGTGTCAGTGAATCACTTAAGGTTTTAAGAAAAGCTGCTGAATTTGTGGATTTAACTTTTCAGTTATTTTATAAGAGGATGGAGGTGAACAAGAATATAAACATTAATTAAAAAAAAAAAAGCCAACATGCTGACCTCTTATACTTCTTTAACCAAACACAGGATGTCTGTTAGATTAGCTAAGAGGCATGCTGCTTGTTAAATACACAGTATTTTAACACAACATGATAACATGCTTTCATTCTGTTATAAACACTTACTAGCAAGCACGCATCACAAGACACAGTGGAAGAGCTCCCCTACTGGGCTGATTGCTCACCATTCAAAAGCTTACAAACCACTTGAATTAACTGCTAAATAAATCTGTATACCTATCCGTTTTCTCCTCCCACAGCACTGTAACCCCCAGTGGCTGGCAGTAATTCAAGCCAGAGCCTGAATTACTGCAAAACCCAAGAACCTTTTCAGTTCATACCCACTCACTCTCTCCCCTCCCTTCCTTCCCTCATCCCAACTTATATCTGGTCTTTTAACTGGGAATGTGAACTGCTGTTAATGGGTTACTTTCTGCTTCAAGAAGGAGGAAGAGGGGAAGTATCTAGAAGTGGAAAGCAATAAGCACAAAGTTTATTTGTAAAGCCGCAGTTGGCAAGAAACTCTCTCCCTCTTTGTATTTCCTCAACTTCCAGGTCCTTTTTGAATTTTGTTTACAACACAAAGGGATCAGCACAGTATCATGCAAGAAGGTGAAGAAAATTTTTGCAAAGTAGATGTCATCTGACAGATCAAAATCTTACTGCCGATTAAAGCTATGTAATGTTTCTCCCTTGCACTGCACCGGAGTCTCTGAAGGCTCACTGCTTTCTTACAGTTAGTCATGATGCATAAAATAAAGCATATGCTTAAGTATTTCCAGGATTGAAGGTTAAAATTCCTAATGATTTTTACATTATCTGATGCCTACTCAGATCTTTCTCTAGCTTCTGTTTTTACACTGACCTTCGATACCTTTACCTAAGCCATGCCTGGCAAAAACTGAGGCCAAGTCACTGTACAACTTGTGTAAAAAAAGACAGAAAAAGCATCAAGGAGCATCTCTAATATTAGCCTCAACTCTCCAAAGGCAGGAGTTACCTGAAGTTATTAGTGATACTTTAAAGAATAACATGGCAGCAAGACAGACAAGATATGGGAATTCAAGACTAAAAAGATATCACTTTCTAAGCAGATCTCACAGATTGCTCAATGAGCATGTTCCTTGGGTATGGTTCATTATCAAATATATATTTTTGAAATATATTTCTTTGAAATCCTTCTCACACCCTACTCCCCAGCATGCATATATTTTAAATACTCCAGTGGACATTCCTTTGCTTAGTCTATGTTCTACACACATTCAGCAACTGAGGAGTTAAAATACAGCATTAGATATACCATGTAAGAAATGATACACCAGAAACATGGCCCAGCTAGAACTTCTGCTCTAACCAACTGACTCTTCTTGACAAAGATGCAAATCCCTTAACATGGAGCCTAATGCATGACATACCAGAAGTCACTTTTTCCCCTCCTCTAGTGACCAGTCTGTCCTAAAAAATGAGGACTGACATCACACAGCTGACTCGAGAGCATTTCCATCCTTACTACTGTAATGGCAGTAATAGTTTCCTTTGTATGAAATATTAATAGAAACACTAAAAAAAAAAAAAGAAATTTAAAAAAAAAAAAAAAAAAAAGGAGGTGTATCTTCAGAGATTGATTCCATATTGTATCTTTATAGCATGTTCCATAAATCACCTGCTGCAGGCTCATTGTAGGTTATCTCTCACTTTTATCACCTTCATGGTTCAATGATTTGGGAGAGATTGGCCCAAAAGGTAGGTTTTGGTGCTGGGAAACATTCAGAATGTTCAGAATTCAGAACTGGGGACCCAAGGCAAGGCAAGGACTAGGAATGCAGATACAAATCAACAGCTGAGTACAGTTCTGGTGTGTTGTTTATTTTTTCCCCACAAACACACAAATACCGCAAGAACCTCTGTTTCTGGAAGGGTCCCTCACCAAATCGTCAGCCCACAAATAACACATTGCTGAAATTTTAGCTGTACCCAAACTGCAGTAGAAACAAGACTGGTATGTCCAGACACCAGTATAGACCAGGTTTAACTCCCTTACAAATTAAATCCCCTCTTACTGCCTATATTCCCCAGCAATTGAGAACATTCTGATTCAAAACATTGACCAGTTTCCACTTTTTGCAGTCAGCAGTAATTAAGAGATTAATTTGACATAGTTAATAAAGCTGTAACAGGAACGCATACAGTTCTTGCCTGCGAATCCTGGTTTAGAACATGAAGAGTAATTCTAGTGGCACAAAAATAATTGTTTTATCAAAAGCTAGACCACATTTTGCCTCTTTTTACCTATAACATAGGCCAAATCCTGCTAACGTCCTCAACTGATTTGGATTTAGCCACATATTTCGATCATGCTGGCAAGCAGCCAGAAGAGATCATCAGCAGATGGCAGAATTGACTACAATCTATTATGCAGTTAGACCACATGGCTATGTCTGCATCTACTGGGGAAATAAGACTTCTGAAGGGGGTGGAGAAAAATATCTGGACTCAGAGGGCAGTGTAAATTATTGCTTCCCTTCCTCCCTGCCCAAAGGAACAAATGAGAAAGATGAAATATATGTGGGCTACAGAGAAATGTCTTGAATGGGAAGCTAAGATTTAGTCTACTAATATTCACTAATGAGTGTGTTCCTGAATTCTATGCAATTGCTGTGGAATATTCCTGGTCAGCCAGATGATTTGGCCTTTATCTTTTTTTGCTCAGGTGTCTGGGGGAATTACATAGCAAGATACCTAGCACATGCAGGTTGGAATTAACAGGCTCAAACACAGAACACACAGCACAGCTTAGGGTGTCAACTTTGGTCCAAGTATTAGAAAGGTCTTACAACAATGTTTGAGGTGGCTGTGTTAACTGTCTGAAAACAGGGACTTCTAGATCTCAGCCATCCCTTGTTACTATGCTAGTACCAAAGGATACGAACTATCCTCATCAGCTGCATCATGGTTTAGAGAAATAAGCTAAAGTCAGAGGCAGGTATGCTACATACTGTTCAAGTCCTCAGCTGAAGACCGCCCCTTCCTTGGGCAGCTTGTAATCCCTGTAAAACAAGACAGGTAATACTTCATTCCACCCTTTTTTTCCAGCTTTTCACAGCTGGAGGAAATGAGGCTAAGCATCGCTGAGGCTTCCTCAGCTTCACAGCCTGTCAGAGAGGTTTTACTGCTGAATCTCAGTGGCACAGCTCAGTCACAAAGCTATGCCCAAACCAAACTCGAGGAGTCCATAGGACAGATGGAATGAAAACCCATCATCAGTTCCAGTGTGCCAAGAATTACAGTACATGTAAAAGTGAGCAGCAGAGGAGAATGAAGGGAAAGAGAGAAAGGGGAATATTTGGGGGGGGTCTGGAAGTGGGGAGGAGAAATCATTAGCAATGTTACTGCTGGCTTTACTTAAACCCTTTCCCAAAAGCTTTAGACATGATAGTCAGAGTTGATGTTTTTCAGATGAGGTAACAAAACCTTGCAAAGCTAGGGATCATAAGCAGTCTACTACTAGCCAGCTAATTTATATCATTATTTGCAGTTTTAAGCTTAATCAGCACCATGTGTCCCCCCGAGATGACTGAGTAGCACTGCACAAGGTTAGACCATCTGGTGCCGGGTTTTTACTCTCTTTTGATATTTAACTGTTACTGCTAATTCTTGTGTTCCCACTGCCTCCCCGAGCACAAGTCCCTTCCTCTGCCAGATTGAGATCCCACATATAGATGTAAATGCAGACAGAGGATATTTTTGCATCCCATCTCCACAATCACTCACAAGCACATAATTCCCCAAAAACTTTCATGCCTCATGCAGAATTCCTGTCTTTGCCTCCTTCAGTTCACCCTTCCCCATCTCTTCCAACGTCTCAGTGAAACAACTAATATCACTTCAAGAATAGTAACGTCATGCCTTCTAATGACAGTTCATGTTGACCAGATGACCCCTACTGAGAGTACATAAGCAGAGTTCAGCACGTCCATATCCATCTTCATTTACCAAAAGATCCAGTGCCTGTGTAAGAACACGAAGTTTTCTCCTCACTCTATTAAGAGCTCTGATGAAAACAGGCATGCACATGCTGCTCATGTGCCTTGCTCACTCCTGCAAGAATCCATCACCAGAATTTCTCATCAGTCACCACCACAACCTCTTGAGTGAAATAGTTTAAAAAAAAAAACACATTGCATATTCTAGAGCATGACGTGGTACTTCATCCAACTGCTCCTATCAAAATATTCTCCTTAATCTAAAATTAAGGATAATTCCACTACATCTAAAACATCCATTACCAAAGAGCTGTGATAAATCAATTTTCCTTGCCTGCAGTACAATCTGGATTTAGCCACTTAGTACATCTTAATAAACAAGTTACTCCTTCAAAGGAAAATAAATTAAATACTTTGCCTTGAGGGACAGTTTTACTTAATAGTTTGGTGTTACAATGACAGAACATATGATCTGTCAGTACAAACATCTTTTGTTCTCTGGAACGTTTTGAAAATGGGTGGTCTGTCTGCCTCAAAGTAGACCATGCTTAAAAAGCATAACGCCCCTTCATCCACCGCAGTGCCCTTAAAAACATAGGAAAACCATTTTGTTAATTGGGAAGGAAATCAAACAGAAATCCCAAAACCATAGAAATTTATGATATACTATGTACCAAGTATTATAGGAACATGATTTCAACTGTTGTTTGGGGGGGGGTTTTATTAAAAAAAACACAAGGCAGCTGAAGCACTGTTGGTACTTTTTTTAAGCAAAGAGTTTGTCAAAATAATGAACGTCACAGCAATATTATGGCTGAGGCTGCCATCCTTATTTGCCATACGCCTGACAAACACAGATATGGCATCATCTGAGGAGTCTCAGCTTCTCTGTGCTCCAAGTAGTCATGCACTACAGGTATTTATGAATATCCTAGAATGAAAAACAAGCATGAAGCCAATCCCACTTGCGAACACAGACCAACTGCAACATGAAAATTACTGCATCTTTAGTTATCTGTCCCCACACATGTATTTTCCAAATACAGTTACATACATTTCATTTATAAGTCAAACGAATTGTTACAAGGGCAGATTTAAAATAACTCCACCATTCTTGAAATAAATTCCTCTCTAAAGACACCACTATTAGAGATACTGGCATCTGATCCCATATGCAGCTCACACATACCTAAACGACATAATTCCCTGTTACAGCCACTAGTAACACTGATGTTTATTACGATTACTTAATCCTTATCCCAAAAATACACACATATTGACAGGTAATGGAAGAAGCGAGTGTTTTCTCCCCTCTTTTTGATAGACCATACACCAATCTGCCACCCCTCAGGTTATCAGCAAAGCACAGACATAGCTGTATCTGATCACGGTAATGGTCCATATACCTCTTCTATACCAATTCATTTAGGGGTTCATTTGTGCCCTGATGCATGAGAGTTTCTCCCCTTCTAGATATTTAATCTGATTTTAAGTAACATGAGCTCTTCGGGCTCAAGTTTTCCTCAGCCTTTAGTCACCCTAGTTTGTCAATTATATCAAAATTAGTGATCACATTTGTAACCCCCTTTGCAACAAATGCCTCTAGTTGCCAGACTCTAAGTACAAAAGACATTTTAGATTGAAGTGATCCTGTAACAATGAGTACGAAAAGGGGGAAAAAAAGAGGTGAGGGAGTTTGTGATCCCATAGGAAGCAATTCAGAAGGGAAAAATGAAAAGCTACTCTTTCTATAGGAGGGTAACATTAAAAGGCCCAACAGCAAAATGTTCTTCTGGGGATGAAAGTCAAGATACAACTGGAGCTCAATGAGCCTTCATCAAGAGCTCTTTCAGGATCTTAAAAGTCAAAAAAGGAGCGGTACAAAAATGCAAACAAAGATACATTGATAAGAGTGAGTATAAAGAGACTTGTAGAAGCAGAAAGAGACAAAAGTCAGAAAGGCTAAGGCACAGGCACACTGTGAATCACAACTACCAAGGGAAACAAAAATTACAATAAGAAAGATAGATAGAGTAATAATTAGAAGTGAAAAGATGCAGTATAGACAGATCTATTACTGCAGGAAAGCCTTTTGTTAACCAACAGAGAATGTGGAGACATAGCACAGACTGAATTACTTTTACCTTAGGTTCCACATTATTTTTAATCAGAATTAAGAACTAGGAATTGTACAATAGGAAAAAAATACAAAAGATAAAATAACATAGGTAGGTATACAGAATGTAATTAGGCTGGCATGGTTTAATGAGCCGTACTGAGAACACTTAAAGAACAAAGTAGGTTTTAAAAATTCATGCAGGATAGGTAGAATCCTGAAACGACAAACCAAATTACTAGCTGTAGAAAGGAAGTGATCAGAAGGCATGGTCAGTATAGCTTTGATAACCATAAAAATGCTGAAATGAAAGAAAGTTAACTTAGAATCACATAAGGAATAACAACATTCAACAGAAAGCAAATAATGTCAAGTCAATATACAACTTAAAGATGGCAGAAAAGTCGTAGATGTGCAACTTAACTGCCTGAATATAATTCAGCTATACCACATGATAGTTCATTAATAGACTAAGGAAGTATGGTTTCTATCAAATTACAGCTGAAAAGGCACCCAGCTAGCTGAAAATATATTCTTGATCATAAAATCATAGAATGGTTTGGGTAGGAAGGGACCTTAAAGATTTCTAGTTCCAAGCCTCCTGCCATAGGCAGGAACACCTTCCACTACAGCAGGGTGCTCAAAGCCCCGTTCAACCTGATCAATAGTTCTTGGTGATTCACTACCAAGCTAGGAAAATGTGAAGCATGGTACTACAAGGGTTCACTCGGGGTCCAGTATTATGCAATATTTTTGACAGCGACTTGATGAAAGCTGAGCGCACGTGCAGGTTTTGTGAAATGTATCAGTCCAGGAGAAGCATTACAGGCACCATAAAGGACAGGGCTAACACCATTTCCAGATAAAGTCATTTAATTATTTCTCCAACTAAAAGTGATTGATACAGTAAATGGAAGAAGAAAGCCCCCAGATTCCAGAAGGGGTACAAATGCTCGAGCAGTAGCCTTGCAGTATTTCGAGAAGAGCAAGCCTAACACTTTCTAGCACTCTCATCCTGCTGGTTTGATGATGTTCTTCAAGCTGTCATCTCTGAAAAGCACAGTGTTTGATAAGCTCGAGTTCGGAAAGCATTCTGTCAGACAATAACAATAACCTGACTTAAGTATGAGTCATGGCTCATTATAAAAGCTTGCATATGTAAGTTTCAGAAAGTTAATAACAACTGATCCTTGATTAACAAAGAGATTAACTGCCTCAGCCCAAACACATATTAAGAGAGCTGCTGTCAGGCTGAACAGAAATACTCAGGCATAAATAGTTCTGCCACACTTTTGAAACCATAAGGGTTTCAAGTCTCCAGAGATCTAAAGATCAAATATCATGAAGTGGTTGAATCTGGCATCAAAACAACTCTGAAGGGCACATAGAAGTATGCTTGCAAAACCATCTTTTATGTGCTCATTTTCACATAAACAATGGTGACCTGGGGCAGAGAGGATTATCTCAGAGAGAAATGACCACTTGGAGTTGGCATCACAAAGCTTCATTTCAAGCATCAACTATGTCTAGGTAAAACCTAGCACCCTGGAAATGTCTCACTTCTCAGTCATTAGCAGCAACTGTAAGCACTCCTGTACCTCAAGAAACATATCATGTTCTAGACGAGATGAGGCAGAATAAAACAATGGGTTCTGAAAAGAAGGTGGTTGCTGCAACATCTGGAGTTCAATACTGCAAGCTGGCAAACCAGTTGCTACCAGACAAAAAAGCCCAGAATGAAACATCAGCTTCTGGAAAGCTTTTCAAGGATTTCTTTCCTATTACTCTGCCACATCAGCTCTTGAAAGGAAACACAGCAGGGACAAAACCAACAAGTTTCTTTCAGGTAAAATGGTAACTGACCACAAGAGTTTTGCCTCCCTAAGCAAGATTTGCACATCTCTCTTCCATCAAGTATATGCTTAAATCATTGTCTACCCTCCCCCAGTTACAGAGGGTGCAACATCTGAAGGTCAGGTTCTCCTCTGCTCATGTAATCGAATCCTCTTTTTCAAGGTCCTGTGTCTCCCTAGGGGCACCAAATAAAGCAGAGAAAGGATGAAAACATGCTCTGTATGCAACCTCACGGCTACAAGACAAACAGGGACACTGTTTCAGTAAGTAAAGAGATAACTGATTTACAGACTGTCAATTCCACTACAGATTTAGGTTCTTGAAGATTTTTTTTTTTTTAGAGAAGGGACATGTTATTTCATGATAGTAATCCCAAGCCTTCACAGAACCTGCAGTTTGAGAAAAACCACACATGAAACCTCAATAGTTTAATCTATAAAATAAGGAAAACCATAGACTATATAGGAAGAAGGGGAAAAAAAAAAAAAAAACACAAAAAAAAAAAAAAAAAACACATTACTAAAGCTTTTGAAATTAAACTCTATTATTTGATACTACTCAGATACAGTAACCTGCAGCAACAGGTGACAGATGGCATAGTAGATGTCTTATCGCTCATCCTACATCTCCAGTTTTTGGGACCAGTCCATTTTTGTAATAGCAGACTGACGGGGCTTCTATCTAGGACTGTTCCTTTGTTTTCAGATGCTGTATTCCTACTCAGTGCCAACCTTTCTAAACTTTATAAAGCATGTAATTATTGAAAAGTTAAAAGAAATATCAGCACACTAATACTTATAAACAAGCCATCAATTGTTCTCCCAAACGAAACAGTACAATGGGATTATCTGAGAGAAAATTATGTTTTTCTGCAAGTGTATGTGTGAGGTAGTACAAAGACTAAGGAGGATATATTCCCCTGAGCCCCAGCTCCCCTATTCACTTCCCTACTTCACTCCAAGTTCATACCATCACTGATAATGGCTTAACTTACAAATCCAAGCACTGATGGAACCGTTTTAAACACTACACACAGAGACACAAAAAAGTAAGGCATGTACCATAGATTGAGTAGTGCATAACTGCCCAAAAGGAATTAAATTCCTTTGTATTTCTGACCAGTCTCACATTCATATCCCACCACAAGTACAGCTGAAATCATCTGGCAAATAAGAAGACGCTTCTATCTTTCATAGTGAAATACAAGAAGACATTGTACCAGATGACCAAGAATGTTATTCTTGGAAGCAGAAAAACTAAGATTTTCTGTGAAAAGGCAGAGGCTCATGTTTTACACACCAGAGAACTCCTGTTTGACACAAGCCATTTTGGCACCTGCAGACCTCCTGAGGATACTCATAATAAAGACTTTGGGGGAAAGAAGGAAAGAAAAAAAGTAAAAGGGGCAAGCATACATATGCATGCTTAGGAGTCAAAACTAGTCCTGATTGAAAGGCTCCAACCCACACTTCACACTAAGGTAAGTGCATCAAAGAGGTCCCTTGTGCACAAGACTGCCATTTTCCCCTGTAAGTACCAATAATCATGTGCTTACTATGCATAGCCTTTAATGTCCATGAATAAAAACAATCCAAGGCCTGCCTGATAGACAGATATTTATGGTGGGAATGTTAGCATCTGAGTCCAATCCTCTCAAAAACTTCACAGACAGACCTTTACAAAAGAAAAATTAATCAGAATTCTACAATAAACTTGGAGAAAAAAGAAATACTATGGTTTGTATTTTGTTTAGAGGGGTTTTTGTTTGGATTTTTAGGGGGTTGTTTTGGGTTTTTTTGTTGGTTTTTGGTTTTTTTTTAAATAGAGGATTAATCCCCCTGCTCTCCTGCCTTTTATACCTAAGGTGTCATCTTCCAGACATCACAGCAGGTGAGTTCAAGCCCACCCATAGCTTCAGGGATTAATTAGATATCCTGTGCCTGAGAGGCCATAATTTCTTACCTAGTGATTACAATTTGCAGGTCTGTTTGATTACAGGCCTGTTGTATAGCATTGTTTCTTCAAAGCTGACCCAGTGTTTCTAGTGTTGCTACCTGCAAAAGTTGAAAGAAATCCTTCATTTTTATGATTACTGCAGCCTTCTGGAAAAGCTGAAGGAAACTATGATTAAATTAATAAGTTCAAAGTTAAATCAACTGATTCTTATTGTCAGACTTGCAAGCTTTTTGTGCTGCAGCCCATTCCTTCCACCATTCTTTCAGTCCCCTGCGAGAGCTACATTTTTGCTCATTGAAGATCTACCTGCTCTTGAGGTCCTGTTTAAAGGAAAGGGGAAGGGCCAAGAGCTGTTAAATTCACTGTTGGGAGGTATCACAAACAAGAAATTCATACACATTCACAAGCAAAAAAAAGTCCAAACAATTCCTTTATCATCAGCTTCAAAGATGTAACTACTACATGTAACACTTTAATTTTGAGCAATGAATTTCTGAATCCCGTTTTTCTGCTCCTCCAGAGCAAGTCAGCACAAAGGCAAACTTAGCAGCAGCAAATGAAGAGTGGAAAGAAAGGGGAGATATGCACCTTGCTTATTTAATTGCAGGGTGTAGCATCTGTGGAATCATTCCTGTAATGCTTCAGGTAAGCAAGAAATTCAACTGTCTACATAGCTGCTCACCAGAACTGCACAGTGACATATCCTATTTGCACCTCATTGAAGAAAGTGAGAAAGACACTCTTCATTTCTTTTTCCTCAGCCTATGCTACTCACCTTATGAATGCCACAGCAACTAAAATATTGCCTCTTCCTGCAGAGGTTGGGGAATTGGAATATTACAGCATTCCCTCTGGGAAAAATAAAATAAAAAAATCTTTGAATATCATAACTTGATTAAGCAAAGAGTTGGATTATTCCATAAACTGCTCCTTATGGTACTATTTAGGCACGATTTGTTGAAGTGTACACAACTTCAGTTACCAAGAGACACAGAAATCTGAAGAATGCTCAGTAATTGAGACAGATCTGTGTCAGAAGTTTACTGCTGACAGTGTAGAGGGTTCCCTGTAGAGGGTAATAGCAAGGCTGTGGATAGAGTTCTTCTAGCACTGGATAGGTATTTCTTATCATTAGGACTTCACAACAGAAAAATTAATTGTTCAGTTGAAATTTTCTCTTCAACCTCCCCTGCAGTCAGATAAATCATTATACAACACTTAACACCACCTACAGGAAACTGGCAGTAATACCTCCCCACGTAGATAAGTAATTTGATGGCGAGGGGAACAATACCAAACCAGAAATCTCTCAACCATATGCATTCCTATTAAATCTGTAACAGCTGGGCAGGGGGTTAGCCCAAAACAGTAAGTTTACCTCAATGTTGCCTCTATCCTGGAGCAAAGAGTATTGATGAATAAAGCCAGAAAAAGAGTGGAAATATTCATCTTCCTTCCATTTTACTGCAGTAGACTATATTTCCTCACACCTACAATATTTTGAAATATTTATGGGAAGAAATGATGCACATAAAAGCCTCCTCTATTGATCTGCTGGAAAAGAACCGCTTTTTCTAGTGTTTTGATCCCAGATGATAGTAGGACTTCAACTTAAACTTTCTAAAGCAACACTACAAAAGAAAGGGAAGCATTACATATAAGCTGATAGTGTAATTCCCATCCCTCAGACTGGATTCAGCATCACTAAAGCATGCAGGGTAAACTGTGCATTAATCACAGAATAGCATCACAGAACCTCTCAGACTGATAGGGACCTCAGGAAGCATTGGATTCAACCTCCTTCCCAAAGCATGGCCAGATGATAGGACTACACTCAGCTGAGCTGATTTCATTATCACTGAGGAGCATTTCTCATACCAGTTTGGACCAAGCCACCCTGAGGATGGCACATCCATACCTTCATTGCAGGGAAGCTAGAAGGAAAGAAAAAAAGAGAGGTGGGGGTGTTGATGAGCTCTACTACCTGAAATGAGGACACATGTGAAGAACCAGCAGCAGCTATCCCTCTGCCCCACCCTGAAAGTAAACAGGAAGGTCATTACAAGTTTGGGGAGAAACTGTTCATTATAGGCAGGACACGCAACTGAATTTTTTATAACCGGACAAATTTGTGAGATGTTCTTGACTTTACCTTGTATGCAAAGCAACCAGACTAAAACTCCCACAACAACCTCTGTGTAACTGCCACTCACACATGCTTGTCCCTCCCATGAGCAGAGCCAAACCACACTATGAATCAACATGACAATTTAGAATTTTCCTCTCCGCTAAGATCTGTTCCCTTCATTTTCTTTACTGCACATTCTTTACTAATTTTTCTTTATAGTCCGAATGATAGCACAATACAGAAAGTTAAATATATAAATCTTCGCTGGAGCAGGGCAAGAGAGATACCTACCACCACTTCATGCTACTTAAAAACACACTTCCGTGTGATCAGGAGTACAACTTAGCACTTTTTAAATCTTATTAGAATTATTCTCAGTGCCGGCAGCTAGTCTTCCCAGAATGTAGGGAAACAGATGCATGGTAATAACTCTACTTATACCCTGGATGAGACTAATCAATACAACTCTAAACTGTGTGTTTATTTCCACTTCTTCTAAGGGAAAGAGCAACTAAAAAGCAACTTGTATCTGGAGGATGGCTAATTATGGACAGCAAGTGCCATTTCAATATAAATAGGGGAAATAAATGTAAATTACACAACACTTAACTCTTACAAATAGGCTGTTAACTGAGACAATAGTCTACAAGATGTTGTTTGGAGTATCTCATTAATAAAATTCAAAATTGTTTTCAGCAATTATGTGCAATCATTGTCATTTTATCACTGGCCAAAAATAGTCCCTTACTGCATGCTTCAACATCACAGATTGCCAAGGAAATCATCCTGTCTACGAGAGAGAATTGGAACTGTACCACACTAACACAAAAATGTCACACATTAGCAAAAGGAAATGTTGATTCGTAGATGAACTTGCTGCTACAGAAGACTGATAAATGTTCTTGAAAGACCAAAGACAGCACTTACTGAGTGATGGGCCACTTTCATAAACTGATTTTAGCAGGTCTAGAAAAGCATCTTCCAGGTCTTGTTTTCACTTGAGAGGTTTATTGTAGCTGGGTTTTACTCTCAAGAACACCTGTACCTAAACTTTAATCTTCTGGTTTGGTTCTTAAAATTGAGCACTGCACACCATTTGTGAATTACCTTGACAAGCTGCTCTGCAACAGGCAAGTAGAACACTAGTTCTGCAGTAGCATGAGAGAATTACCAGCCCCAACTCCTCAGTCTCTGTAACGGCATGTTTGGAGGGACATAAGTAATAATCAGCTCTCCTGCAACCTAGTACACCTAGTTACCCAACAAGATCACTGTTTCTTTGATTACTATGGAGACTGTGCCACAAGCAATGCTTGTCTATTTTTACCTATAGCAAACAGACAGAGCTTAGTCTGGGACACATCGATCTGCGCAGAGTCCAGCACATTAAACCTGCCGCTGAAAATTCCCTATAGCACCTCAATGTCACCGTCTCCTCTCCCCATACCCTGCATCCAAAGCCAATGTTTTCTGCACACATTCCCTAGCTCTATGCTTCACGCTGCCAGACAACCTGCAGCATAACCCTATCGGTCACTTCATACTCCCTGAAGACTCTCATCATTCCCCCTGACTTTACACACACCCTCACATCCTATCTCCCCCTTGCCTGTTGCTGGCACGCATCTGTCTTACAGGCACAGGGTTAGTGACAGCCCAATTATTTCTGTGAATTTAATACGCTGCAATGTCAGAATCTCTCCGTTGAAACAAAGTTCCAACCCTTTTTTTGCAGGGACTTATGCCTACCTAGGGAGAAACAGCAACAGCAGAAATAAGCATAAACTCAAATGAGAGCAGCTGGCTACTTCTTCATCTCCTGCACACACGTGGGCACAATCCACATCACTGGAGCTATTCTTGAGTGCCTGAGACATTGTAGGCCACCTGAAAGCCGTCAGAGTGGAGAGATGGAGGTAACTAGGCCTGGCAAATTTGATGAGCATTTACTTGGGACCTATTTTTGCCTACAATTTTTTTGTGCGTCTTGCTGTGTCTTATTCTTTTCAATGAAATCTGCCCATCTCTAGTTCAGAACTGCAACTTCTAGGCCACCCTGAATTAAACAGCTGCGTTTTACTGCCAGAAGAAAGTACAAATATTTTGCTTTTTAGATGACAGGCATAATTTATAGGGGAATTGATGCATGAAATATATTGGCAACTGAATGCTCTCAAGCTTTTAAGTGAGGTCCTAGAACACTGAGTAAACGTTACCTGAAAACCGATGTTCTGCATCTAACTTTTTTATCTGCATTAAAACCTCCCAGTCTTTGCCATCCATTCCCACCACACAGACATGTCAACCTGACATATGAAAGAATCTGGGGAGTTTTCCTCAACTGTCACTTGCTAATTTTGCAAGATAAAAATCTGTTCTTATAAATTTTAACAGTGATGAAAATTTGTCTTTGGAAGCATGAGTCTAAATACTTAAAAACAAAACCTCAAAAAAACCACAAACACATTCAACAAGATTTACTAATAAGACGACCAAAAGCATAGGATGTACATTTTTTAAAAAAAAAAAAAATGTACAGTACTTCTATAAGAGAACTGAAAAAAATAAAGCTATAAAAATAAATAAAATTAAAAGGGACATACAAAATCAAGGGAGGGATTCATCTCTCTTGTCAGCACTCAATTAACTCAATGAAATTAATAGATTCATTCAAGTGAAGAAAACATGACTAGCGTTCTCTCACTGTTCCAAATGCATCTACGTCTTGGCTTATCAATAGATTTATCTCCAGCTCTACAAATGATGCTCCCACCACAAGTCAATTGATGCTTTTTGGAGGAGACAATTTTAGGCAGCAGTTGAAACTGAAATCCAAGTGAGCTGTGCTATATCTCCTCGGGGATGGGAACAGACCAAAGCAGGAGCAGACAGAATAACTGCCTTACAAGGCGGATAATGACAGGTAGTTTGACAAGCACCATACTGACTTTATAAAATGTTTCACACACACAAATTATGCAATGCAGCTAATAATGCGACGGGGGTGGAAGGAGGCTGGAAAAGCAGAACACTGTTCATTCATTCTAATGCCATATTGTTCATACAGTACAGAAGCATCTGTCTATGTTTTGACAACCTGCCAGTCCATCACTACCTAAAGCACAAGACTTGCTGTAGGCAATTTGACCCTTTTCTTCCTTTCCTATGCCCTCTTGCTTATTTTAAAGAATATAAGCTCCCCAGGAATAGTATTTGATGTTCGTAATGGGAGACTACATTTTAGGATTATTTTGCATGTTGAGAAAGCCCACAGGCACACTCAGTATTTTTCTGGGCAAGCGTAGCTAGTTCCCTGTTATCAGTAAGGATGGCAATTAGTTTTGTTATTCAGATATTTTTCAAACTTAGGACTAAAGTGAGAGCGGGTCTAGAACTTCACCCAAAATAAATGCTTTAAGCAGCATGGGATAAGTAGGTTAACTGAGTGGGGACTTTGGCCTCGGTTTTTTACTTGTTCATGTAGTTTTGGTAATAAAGATAAGATTATGCCTCCAAATATAAGTGCTCATATGCCTTATTTGTTCCACAAGTGGTGGTACCTGAACAGATGGACAGATCAAGATACTCACCTGTACCACCAAGTTCTTGAATTGATATTCAACAGCAAGGATTAGAAATGTGATGGGAGCTACTTGAATTACAAGACTTAAAATAAGGAAGATGTAAAGGGTAAGCCACAAACTAAGACTTGAAAGGGAAGATGAGAAAGAGATGGGAGATGTGCCTTCTGCCTTAACTTGCTGTACAAACCAGGTATCTACAGTCTATACACAGTCTATACACATACACAACCTCAAATAAAAACCAAACGACAAACCCCAGAACATACACAGCCTTGTATCCTTTCCCCTCCATCTCCTACATCTACTTAGGCATTTGGTACATAATTTCATCTCTGTTTTGCTAGTCATACAGAAAGAAAAGGGGGAACTGGGTTCTTAACAGTGCATTGCTCCGGACAGGCTGTCAGTCTTGACTGTTGAAGTTCTTTTCCTTCTTCTCAAGGTAGGTTTCAGCTAAACCATTACTGTCCTCTGAAATCCAGTGTTCAACCTGTTAACTGGGAGGGTGTACTGGATTTAGCTGGGGTGGAGATAATTTTCTTCACAGCAGCCTGTATGTGTTTTAGATGGCACCCAAAACAGTGTTGGTAACACACCAACACTTTAGCTATTGCTGTGCAGCCCCAAGGCTTTCTCTGTTTCTCACTCTGCCATCCCAGAGAGCAGGCTGGGGGATGAACAAGAGGTTGGGAAGGGACACAGCTTCGGGCAGCTGACCCCAGCATACCAAAAGGGTGTTCCAGACCATTGTGCTCAGCAGTAAAACTGGGGGAGCGGGGTTTCTAAAGTAGCTGTTGCTTAGAGACTGGCTGAGCATTGGTCTGATGGTGGTGAGTGATTGCTTTTACAGCGCTTGTTCTTAAGGGTGGAGGTGAAGGGGCTCCTTTTTATCTTCACTTAAACTGTCTTTATCTCAACCCATGAGGGGTTTCCCCTTGCTTTTGCCCTTCAATTCTCATTACCACCCTGCTGGAGGGGTTGAGCAAGTTGTTGGTGGCTTACCTTCTAGCTGGGGTCAGCCGACCACTGATGGTCATACTAGGTAGCTGTTCTACTGGTTAGGGAAGATTGGAAGTGGGATGCATGTACGATTTGATTGCGTACTCCTTTCAAACATCCAGAAAACAGTATTTGTTTGGTATTACTGACATACAGTTGCATTTGAACTAGAAATTCAGCTCACTGTTGAGCCTGACTAGGAGTTGCCTCTCAAATCAACAAACCCTTTTCAAATGCATGCCTACCCTGATAACAAATTGCTTCTGCCTTCTTTATGCCAAGCACCTTTACAGGGATGCAAGGCACAATTTATAAGTGCTTTATGTCCTGAAAGGTCCTACACTCAACACCCGATTAGTGATTCACAGCGAGTCAAGTCAAAGCTCACTTCTACCAGTCTGTGTTCTTCTTCTACTGCCCACACCATAACAGCAATAAAACACTTAATGCTGTTTTCAACACAGATAATGTATTGTATCTGAAATAGTCTTTTAAACAGCGCAAAGGCATCCTCTCATCCCCTGCTCAAGTGTTCTTTCCTCCAAAATATTTCTTCTACAGCTATATCCAGCAGACTAAATGCTGATATCCTCATCCAAGCAAAACTGATTTTGAAGGCCTGAGAATTTCTCCAGACATTATTTGAACAGCAGACTAGGTTTTAAGCTCAGCTCAATGCTGTTTCAGGATTTGCTCTGGTTTGTAGGTATTTTGAAGAAAATAACACAAGAAATACAGCAGGTCTGAGTATTAAAATGTGACACAATTACATGACACCAGTGACAACAGAAGCAGCTCAAGTTGAGAGCATCCTGTGCTCCCTGCTGCCTTGCACGTTACACATTTTCACTAGGACCAGGCTGTGTCAAACAAAACATAGAATCATGATTTCCACCCTTTTTCACTCATTTTGCTCTAGCCCAAATGACCACAGAAAATTAAGAACCAAGCTGAGCCAGAGTCTAGACAAACTGACTCGCAAATCAAGAGTTTCCTCACACAGTCATCCTACCATGGATTTTAGAAGACTGAAGAAAGTCATGCTCCTATGACCATAGACTGAAGAATTTAGCTGAAATGCCATGCACTGGTCCACACAAAAGCGAGAAGCACAAGATGGGGCTTATGCATTAGCATCATGAGTATCACATACATCATGTATCTTACTGACATGCCAAATGACAAAACAGATGCCACAACGCTATGCTGCCTCATACACAGGGTACCAAGTTGGCATACCTGTGTGGATACAGACCAGCCCTGTAGTGCTTTATGGGGAAGCCCATACGTTACAGCTAGCCCAGAGCCAGCAGGAACAGGGGAACTGCTACAAGACAAGTGTACTGCACTAATTGTGTAAGTTCCAGGCTCTGGAGCAAGGAAGGTGGAAGGCCCCATAAAGTGCTTGCTGGCATGTCAAGCAGGCAGTTGCACTTAGAGCATGAGAACCACTTACCTACACCCAGGAACCATTACTGACCTTTGCAGACTGGCACAGATCAGCCTGCCAGTTCAGTCACTTGCAGGATCAGAGCTATCGCCATATACGCTATTTACTGAAGAAGAATCCCCAGAAAAAGGCTGTCACAATATAAACACAAGGGTTTGACTGTGTTGATGCTTTTAATTAATCTGAAAGCAAGGTACCAACCTTTTAGAGTGTTTCATCACTTTTGATTTCTCAGACCAACAGCTTCTTTCCACCTGTGTCTACGGAGGAGAGCACTAAGCACAGGGCAGGGTGAAAGATGCAAAGACCTAGAATTATAGGCCATTTACCAAAGTCACCTCCTTTTGCCTTTGGGTAGAAACACCCTAAAAGCTATAGTGTTATAATGATCCAGGTGGTGAATAACCTTTGCACGGTAAAATTTCCATATGGTCATAAAAACAGCTGCCTACAGGAAAAGGAGTGGAGATGTTTGAGGAAACATTTTCTTTCCCTCCAATACCTTCAGGAACTTAGGGAAATATAACAGCATTTTCTCTCTCATTTGCTTCTACAATGGAAGCAGAATAAGCAGCTTGCAACTTTGAAATTATTTTTTTATTACTGTGTCAAATTATTCATGCTGACTTGAATCATCAAATCCACTTACGCTATTGCAACTGTGGTGATAAGTTAGAGTTACAATACTGTTTAACCACAGCACAGTGGAGTTTTACAACACCTTTCCCATGATGATTTCTGTAGAAAACATAAAACTGCTAAAGTTTTCTATGGCCCTTCTGTAACGGGTCCTTTGCCTGTACTTCAGGCAGTGAAACACAGGCACTGGAATTTGCAGAGAGTTACATGGCAAGTCTGTGAAACTTGCACCTCCATCTCATGGCCTCAGTCCTAAAATCCTTCTACAGGTCTCACATACTCTGGAAACACAGGGAGACAGCACATCCTGGGTTTGATAACCCCTTTTCTGGGGCCACACAGCATTTAGAAGTATTAGAAATACAATCTTTCAAACCAGAAAGCTGTCTAGGTGTATGACTACTGATGTAACATGATTAATCAGTATTCCCACATCACAATCAAGAGAATAAATACTCAGAGCAACACCTTCAGACTTTCTGATCAGTTTAAATGCTGTTGCTATTGTTTAAGAGCAGAGAATGGTCCTTTTTCTTTCGTGTGCATGGTGCACACCATAATAGGACCCTGCTTTCCACAGATACTTAGCATTTAGTGTGAGATGCAAATAATGAAGTACAACAGCCAACATGATGAAGTCCATCTCAGAGGCATGTAAAAAGGTAAAACAAAGCAGGAGGCATCTCAGCTGGTACTAATGAAGCAAGAAAGAACATGACATTGCATTCAAGCTTTCATAAACAATTTCAATAAGCTGTGTTTTTTCTACCCCTAACCTGCACTATTATGAACATGTCAATCTTATGTAACACACTAGGTAACATTAAGCTTGGCCTTGAAAATATAACAACATTGTTAAGGGGTCTGTCATTTCCCTTTAATTAATGCCCTGCTGTGTCTGACAGACAGCAAGTGTTCATAGCTCACACCAGCGAACTTCAGCTTTGAATGTTAAGTAGGTGTCAGCAAATACCAATTTTTAATGGCAAACACAAATGAAAGGAGAAACATATTATTGGTATCAGATGAGCTTGAAAGCTCAGCAATGGCTATAGGTTAGGAGGCATGTAGTGAAAATCTGAATACACATGAGAAAGAAGATACCAATTTTGTCAGTTATGCCAGTTCAAAAAAGATTTCAGAAGAAGGATGCATAAGTTAATAATCCTGTGTGAATGTCATTCTAACATGTAACTCCATGTCCTGGGTTCAGCTATAGCAGTCATTTTTCTCCTGCTTAGTAGCTGGTGCAGTGCTGTGTTTTTTAACTTTCAGCCTGGGAACAACGCTGATAACACCGATGTTTTTAGTTGTTGCTAAGTAATGTTTATTCCAACCAAGGACTTTCTCAGTCTCATGCTTTGCCAGGGAGGAGGGGAAGCCGGGAGGAAGCAGAGACAGGACACCTGACCCAAACTAGCCAAAGGGGTATTCCATACCACAGCACGTCATGCCCAGTATATAAACCGGGGGGAGTTACCCGGAAGATCCAGATCACTGCTCGGGTCGGGCTGGGTATCGGTCGGCGGGTGGTGAGCAATTGTATCCTCTCCCCTTGTTATTTCACTAATCGTTATTATCATTGGTGGTAGCAGTAGTGGTTTTGTGTTATACCTTAGTTGCGGGACTGCTCTTATCTCAACCCGTGGGAGTTGCATTCTTCCCATTCTCCTCCCCATCCCTCCGGGAGCGGGGGGAGGAAGAAGGGGGGGGGGGGAGTGAGCGAGCGGCTGTGTGGTTCTGAGTTACCGGCTGGGCTCAAACCACGACAGTTCTTTTTGGCACCCAACGTGGGGCACGAAAGGTTGAGATAACGACAGATCTGACCAGAGTGTGTTTAATCATATTTGTGATAAGCATTCATTGTTACTACTCGTCACAATGGTGATTATTTGGCTCTCAGACGTGTTGCGCTTGATCTCAGAGTTTCAGCATGTTGTACCTTACTTACAGCCACTATTTGCTGTTTTAGCGTTTATCGGCTGGGGGGCCTGGGCTAAGGTTCTTGTTTCACTGTACTTCATGGTAATGACTTGTAATACAATAGACTCATTGATCATGAAACTGGTCTGGTTTGTGCTTCCAGCGTGGCCATCACCACTATACATTGGGAGGTATATAATGAAATATTTTAGCAATTGCATATCTTTTTTTTTCTCCTCGGGGGGTAAACTTACGAAGGAAGCATTCTCTTTCACCCCCCGTTCCCCCACCAGCCTATTTGCAACAGCAATTGAGAGTTCTGAAGGTTTTAGATGGCCTTTGAGTACCCTTGAAACCTGCCTGCTGATTGTGCTGGGGATCAGCATGTTGGCAAACATACGGAGTGTGTTTTACCCACGGCCATCCCATCGTAGGAACATCCTATTTCGTTTAATGTCAAAAATTCAGCAGTATCAGGTTCGAATCTGGTCTAGGGTTAGACGACGATATAGGAGGACCACCAGGAGATTTTCCCTGAGGCTGGACAGTTATGAGTGGCAGGGTGTGTGGGATAGTATGGGCAAGTACCTAGGCCAGTGGGCCCCTCCAGTGCTTTGGAACTTCACCACTGAACAAGTGCAACATCCGGAAAAACTAGTAAAACACTTAAACGAGGTGTGCTGTCGTCCTGGTTATACCAGAGAGGGACAAATTTTGGCAACGTGCTGGGGCTTGGCCTATGCCTACAGAGCCCTGCTCAACACTATCCAGCACCTTCAAAGGGAAAAAAATGTCTCTGGATCTGATGGCAAAGCAACAGACAACGCAGCTATGCCAACTACAAGCACAGCAGCTACTCAGACCCTGACCACAACAGTCAACACAGCTACTCCAAGTACAGCAGCTACATCAACCCCAGTGACAAGCACAACAGCTACTCAAACCCTGACCACAACAGACAACGCAACTACTCCAACTTCAAATACAGCAGTTACACCAACCCCAGTGACAAGCACAACAGCTACTCAAACCCCGACAGCAACAGACAATGTGGCTACTCCAAGCACCACAGCCACACCAACCCCAGTGACAAGCACAGTAGCTACTCAAACCCCGACAGCAACAGACAATATAGCTACTCCAAGCACCACAGCTACACCAACCCCAGTGACATGCACAGTAGCTATTCAAACCCCGACAGCAACAGACAATATGGCTACTCCAAGCACTGCAGCTACACCAACCCCAGTGACAAGCACAGTAGCTACTCAAACCCCGACAGCAACAGATAATGCAGCTGTTGGTGTTACTCAACTCCCAAGCACAACAGCTGCACCAACCCCAGCAATAGACATTGCAACCACTCCAATCCTAGTGGCAGACACTGCAGCCACTCCAACCACAGTGACAAACACTGCAGCTAAACCAAATGTCCAGTTTGTGACAATGTCTGTTGCCCCTGTAAGCAAAAGCAAACGAAAGGCACAAAGAGCAACCCGTGAAGCGAAGAAAGATGAAGACCCAGTGCCATTACTATATGCAACAGCACCTGAACAAGGGTTACTACTACGTGGGTCAGAGGAAGAGGAAGAAGAAGAAGAGGTCACTTCTCGACCCCGGACCTCAACCGAACTATGGAATATGCGAAAAGATTTCACCCGTCTTCCAGGGGAGCACATTGTCACCTGGTTGCTCCGGTGCTGGGACAATGGGGCCGACGGTCATGAACTAGAAGGTAGGGAAGCCAAGCAGCTGGGATCACTTGCTAAGGAAGGAGGAATTGACAAAGCGATTGCAAGAGAGAAGCGAGCCCTCAGTCTTTGGAGGCGGCTCCTGGCAGCTGTGAAGGAAAGGTTTCCCTACAAAGATGATATTACGAATCGCTCAGCCAACTGGACCACGATAGAGAAAGGCATCCAGTCCCTGAGGGAATCAGCCATTATAGAGATGATCTATCGTAGGCCGGATTCCAGGAACACATCCGTAGACCCAGATGAAGTCGAATGTACACGACCCATGTGGCGGAAACTTACACGGAGTGCGCCATCATCATATGCCCACACATTGGCATCAATGACCTGGAATGACGGAGTATCACCAACAGTGGATTTCCTGATTCGTCAACTCCGAGAGTTCGAAGACAATCTCACCCCTTCCATCATTTCAGCTGTGGAAAAACTGTCCCAGGAGTTCAAACAATTGAGAGACGATTTATCCGATCTATCCAGCTCTCCACGCGTACCAACCCATGTCTCAGCTATCAACAGAAGGCGCCCTACTGCTCGAGAAAGAAAATATAGGAGGTACACGCCACGGGCCACCCTATGGTTTTACCTGCGGGATCATGGAGAAGACATGAGAAAGTGGGATGGAAAACCTACTTCAGCTCTGGAGCAACGGGTGCGTGAACTGAAGAGGAGAACAATAGTCAAGGATGATCCTCCCAGGAAAGCTGCTGCTCCGGTCTCTGGCGAGCAGTTTCCCAGATGGAGCGAAAGAGCTGATTTTACTCCAGCTCCTGTGATAAGGAATACTAATCCCTTTCTACAAGACAGAAGTGGAGAATTTTGTGATCACTATTAGAGGGGCCCTGCCTCCAGCCAGGTGGAGGAGAGGGATAATCGGGTTTACTGGACTGTGTGGATCAGATGGCCTGGCACATCAGTCCCACAGAAGTATAAGGCTCTAGTAGATACCGGTGCACAGTGTACTCTGATGCCATCAAGGTATCAAGGGGTGAAACCCATTTCTATTTCTGGAGTGACAGGAGGATCCCAAGCGTTAACTATGCTGGAAGCTGAAATCAGCCTGACTGGGAGGAAGTGGCAGAAGCACCCCATTGTAACTGGTCCAGGGGCTCCATGCATCCTTGGCATAGACTATCTCAGGAGAGGGTATTTCAAAGACCCAAAAGGGTATAGATGGGCTTTTGGTATCGCTGCCTTGGAGACAGAGGAAATTAAGCAGCTGTCCACCTTACCCGGTCTCTCAGAGGATCCTTCTGTTGTGGGGTTGCTGAAGGTCGAAGAACAACAAGTGCCAATTGCGACCACAACAGTGCACCGGCGGCAATATCGCACCAACCGAGACTCCTTGATTCCCATCCATAAGCTGATCCGCAGACTGGAGAGCCAAGGAGTGATCAGCAGGACCCGCTCACCCTTTAATAGCCCCATATGGCCAGTGCAAAAGTCTAATGGAGAGTGGAGATTAACAGTAGACTATCGTGGCCTGAACGAAGTCACACCACCATTGAGTGCTGCCGTACCGGACATGTTAGAACTTCAGTATGAACTGGAGTCAAAGGCAGCCAAGTGGTATGCCACAATTGACATTGCCAATGCATTTTTCTCAATCCCTTTGGCAGCAGAATGCAGGCCACAGTTTGCTTTCACTTGGAGGGGCGTCCAGTACACTTGGAACCGACTGCCCCAGGGGTGGAAACACAGCCCTACCATCTGCCATGGATTGATCCAGACTGCACTGGAACAGGGGCAAGCTCCAGAACACCTGCAATACATTGATGACATCATCGTGTGGGGTGATACAGTGGAAGAAGTTTTTGAGAAAGGGAGGAAAATAATCCAAATCCTGCTGAAGGCCGGTTTTGCCATAAAACGGAATAAGGTCAAGGGACCTGCACAGGAGATTCAATTTTTGGGAATAAAATGGCAAGATGGACGCCGCCAGATCCCCACAGACGTGATCAACAAGATAACAGCAATGTCTCCACCAACTAACAAGAAAGAAACACAAGCTTTCTTAGGTGTTGTGGGGTTCTGGAGAATGCACATCCCAAATTACAGTCTGATTGTAAGCCCTCTCTACCACGTGACCCGGAAGAAGAATGATTTCAAATGGGGCCCTGAGCAACAACAAGCCTTTGAACAAATTAAACGAGAAATAGTTCATGCAGTAGCCCTTGGACCAGTCCGGGCCGGGCCAGATGTGAAAAATGTGCTCTATACCGCAGCTGGGGAGAATGGTCCTACCTGGAGCCTCTGGCAGAAAGCTCCAGGGGAGACTCGAGGTCGACCCCTTGGCTTTTGGAGTCGGGGATATAAAGGATCCGAGGCCAGCTACACTCCCACTGAAAAAGAGATACTGGCAGCCTATGAAGGGGTTCGAGCTGCCTCAGAAGTGATTGGAACTGAAGCGCAGCTCCTCCTGGCACCCCGGTTGCCTGTGCTGGGGTGGATGTTCAAAGGCAGGGTCTCCTCTACACATCATGCAACTGATGCTACATGGAGTAAGTGGGCCGCACTAATTACACAACGAGCTCGAATAGGAAATCCCAGTCGTCCAGGAATTCTAGAAGTCATCATGGACTGGCCAGAGGGCAAAGATTTTGGGATGTCACCAGAAGAGGAGGTGACGCGTGCTGAAGAGGCCCCACCATATAATGAACTGTCAGAGAGTGAAAAGCAATATGCCTTGTTTACTGATGGGTCCTGCCGTATTGTGGGAAAGCATCGGAGATGGAAGGCAGCTGTGTGGAGTCCCCTGAGACAAGTTGCAGAAACTGCTGTGGGAGAGGGTGAATCGAGTCAATTTGCAGAGGTGAAAGCCATCCAGCTGGCCTTGGACATTGCTGAACGAGAAAAATGGCCAGTACTTTATCTCTATACTGACTCATGGATGGTGGCAAATGCCCTGTGGGGGTGGTTGCAGCAATGGAAGCAGAGCAACTGGCAACGCAGAAGTAAACCCATCTGGGCTGCTGCATTGTGGCAAGATATCGCTGCTCGGGTGCAGAACCTGGTGGTGAAGGTACGCCACGTAGATGCTCATGTACCCAAGAGTCGGGCCACTGAGGAACACCAGAATAACCAGCAAGTGGATAAAGCTGCTAAGATTAAAGTGGCTCAGATGGACTTGGATTGGCAACATAAGGGTGAATTATTTTTAGCCCGGTGGGCCCATGACACCTCAGGCCATCAAGGCAGAGATGCAACATATAGATGGGCTCGTGATCGAGGGGTGGACTTAACGATGGACACTATTGCCCAGGTTATTCACGAATGTGAAACATGTGCTGCAATTAAGCAAGCCAAGCGGTTAAAGCCTCTCTGGTATGGAGGACGATGGCTGAAGTACAAATATGGGGAGGCCTGGCAGATTGACTATATCACACTCCCACCAACCCGCCAGGGCAAGCGCTATGTGCTTACCATGGTGGAAGCAACCACCGGCTGGCTGGAAACATACGCTGTGTCCCATGCCACTGCCCGGAACACTATCCTGGGCCTTGAGAAACAAGTCTTGTGGCGACACGGCACCCCAGAGAGAATTGAGTCAGACAATGGGACTCATTTCCGGAACAACCTCATAGACACTTGGACCAAAGAGCATGGCATTGAGTGGGTATACCACATCCCCTACCATGCACCAGCCTCTGGGAAAATCGAACGGTACAATGGGCTGTTAAAAACTACACTGAGAGCAATGGGTGGTGGGACTTTCAAACACTGGGATACACATTTACCAAAAGCCACCTGGTTGGTCAACAGTAGGGGATCTGCCAACAGGGCTGGCCCAGCCCAATCAGAACTTTTACGTACTGTAGAGGGGGATAAAGTTCCTGTGGTGCACATAAAGAATTTGTTGGGGAAGACAGTCTGGGTTATTCCTGCTTCAGGTAAAGGCAAACCCACTCGTGGGGTTGCTTTTGCTCAGGGACCTGGATATACTTGGTGGGTAATGCAGGAAGATGGGGAAGTCCGATGTGTACCTCAAGGGGATTTGATTTTGGGGGAAAACAGCCAATGAACTCAATTGTACGCTGTTGCCTGCTCTATAACACTTTTATAGCCCACCAGCTAGATATCTTCAGGTCACCAGCCATTGACCCTGACTTCCCTCCGATCATCACCTCAACAAAGAATGAATTTTGAGGAAACCAGACAAGCTCAGCAGTGACCAGATGAGTTTGGCGGTATCATCAGCAGGCAACAACCCAACACTATGTACCGTCCCTCCTGCCCTGAAAGACTATTACAAGAGATGGAACCTGACATCATGGACTGGATGAGTTCAGCAATTTTACAGGGATTGGTCCATGGACTAGGGAACGATATCTTTCTCTGTGTGTGGGTGTGGGTGTATATATATGTGTATATATGGGACAGGGGTGATGGTGTGCTGAGAGATGTGGGATCTGAGCATGACGTGAATGGTATGGAATAAGGGGTGGATACTGTCCTGGGTTCAGCTATAGCAGTCATTTTTCTCCTGCTTAGTAGCTGGTGCAGTGCTGTGTTTTTTAACTTTCAGCCTGGGAACAACGCTGATAACACCGATGTTTTTAGTTGTTGCTAAGTAATGTTTATTCCAACCAAGGACTTTCTCAGTCTCATGCTTTGCCAGGGAGGAGGGGAAGCCGGGAGGAAGCAGAGACAGGACACCTGACCCAAACTAGCCAAAGGGGTATTCCATACCACAGCACGTCATGCCCAGTATATAAACCGGGGGGAGTTACCCGGAAGATCCAGATCACTGCTCGGGTCGGGCTGGGTATCGGTCGGCGGGTGGTGAGCAATTGTATCCTCTCCCCTTGTTATTTCACTAATCGTTATTATCATTGGTGGTAGCAGTAGTGGTTTTGTGTTATACCTTAGTTGCGGGACTGCTCTTATCTCAACCCGTGGGAGTTGCATTCTTCCCATTCTCCTCCCCATCCCTCCGGGAGCGGGGGGAGGAAGAAGGGGGGGGGGGGGTGAGCGAGCGGCTGTGTGGTTCTGAGTTACCGGCTGGGCTCAAACCACGACACTCCAGCATGAGGTCAAGTCCTGGCATGCAAAGGCCTTGGTCCTGTGCTGCATTTCACCTGACACATTCTGCCACTGAAAACTTCCCACTTGCTCTCTCTCACTCAGGGCTGGAAAGGAGGTAAACAGCCACTATCCATGGAAAATACAGTTACAACCCAAACCTTTCAGGTAAACAGTCAAAGTGCAATTCGAAGTGCACTTGGTGACTCTTTGCAACAGTAGAAAGCAATATGGTCACTTTGCAGCAGCAGGTCTTCCTAATGCCACAAAACAATAGCAGCCATCAAACAAATATTGTGCATGACTCTCAGTGCAAACTGCTGATGACAAATCATCATTCTGTCAGAAGGTCTTCTGATTTAATTCACATGTAAAGATTAGAATTAATAATAAACACTAATCATAATACAGGTGCCTTTGAACCACTGCATTGGAGAAACTCAGCTGCTATTGAGGAAGTACTCTGTCCACTCAAAAGCCAGAGAAATTCTCCATTTGCAATTGTCAAACCCTCTAAAGTCTATCCAAAAAATTACTTATCCTGTTTTCCTCCAGTCAGCATTATCCTCTGCACCAAGTTTAGGAGAATTTAAACAGACACATATTGTGCTGCATTCTATACAGTATGTCAGCCAACTTTGTGATTCAAATCCATCTGCTCCATGCTGCACTGAAGAGAAAAACACAATGAGTCTGGGGAAACTTATCTTGCCAGATAGAAGTAGGGCTGTATTATTGACCTGCCAGCTAGAAAGCGTCCTTAATTTAGCTAGTCCTGCTCAAACTTGCTACTCAGATAGATCTGCAGCTAAATGTCTTGCTGGGAGCACAAATACGCTATCAAGTCCCAGTACACGGCAACCTACTAGAGCACACAAAAAGATACTAATAAACCCATCAGCCTAAGAAGATAAACAATGATGTACCAGCCTCTGACAGTCTGGGATACAATATTACAATTTCATAACCTTTTAGAGTTCATTTCTCCCTCAAAATTCTTTACTCTTCTTTAGTGGAAAGGATCTGACCAGGAACTTAGTGCATCAGAATGCCCTGCAGATACAAAAGAAAACATATCCCATCTCTTAAGAACTGGCTGTTTGGGGTCAATCTGCTTATTCAAGATTTTTTTACTTGTGAAAAATTTTAAAACTCCTATACCACCAGACAGAGTTAAACTGTAGAAGTTCAAAGGAAGCAGTTGCTGTTCTTTTTTCAAAGTACTTATCACATTGAAATCTGGGTCCATCTCTCCCCCTGTGCATGCCTCTGATCCTTCTTGTTAAGAGTGTAGGCAATATCAGGGTGCTGAAAGATTATAAACAGATTTGAACTGTGCCACAGGCCAGTCCTCTGGAATTAATAATGCTTCTCTGCAAGGTACATAATTTGCTGGAGCCTAAGCGTCTTAGGAGACAGGCAAGTCTGTGGAGAGTTTTCCACACCTCTTGTAACAGGCAACTGAGACATTTTCAAGTTTCTTAAGTAACATACAAAGAAACACTGTTTCTAATATATACAGAAAGCCCACTCATTAGTCTTGTATATTAGTTATTCTTAAATGGTTTCAAACTTGGATTAACTTTCATTATTGTGACTACATACTAGAGAACACCTCTGCTCAAATTTGTTGGTATAGGTAAGAATTGCTCTGTTGCTTTAAGCTTTGCATAATTTTAAGTGTTTAGAAGTGTCATCAACATCAGCTGTTATCAAAAAAAAAAAAAAAAAAAGGTTATTCAGTGCTTCCTTAAGTACCCTTTCATCTACAGAGCTCATTGTGCAGTGGTGGACACAGCAAAAACACTAGAGACCTGGCTTCATTTGTGTCCACAAACTATCTAGTTCCCTCAGATCTGTTTCACTTACATACAAAATTAAGTTCTTCTTGAAACATTTATATGGCTCTGGGATGAAAAAGTGCTATTAACACAAATCGTGTAACTTGCATTTCTTTGTATTTTAAGAACTGTAATGGTCTTTCTACTTCGCAGTGAAGAACCCCTTTACTCAGTGACATCTGACTCGCAATTAAAAAAATACCTGGGAATAAGATTCATAGGGATAGCTCGCTTAACTACACCAGTGAGTAACCAGATAGATGTAGTTATATTCCTGCAGTTTCTCTCAAAAGAAAACAAAAATGTCTCAACTCATGTTTACAGGGAAACGTCTCTCTCTCCATATACACAGCACTCACATTACTAATCAAACTGAACGGGCATGTTTTTCATTGATACTGGGGCAGCTGGCACATAGCTAGACTTCTGTCTCGCCACGCTGCTACCAGGCTCACACTGATGCCACAGCCTAGCCTACAGCCCAGCCCTTCAGAAATAGGTAGGTGTATGTTACATGGGCAACATTCTGTTGAAGTCCATGAAATTACTTACATTTGACTAGCATGTACTATGACATCTTGTTATATAGCTGAGGAGGAAATGACAAAAGTGATAGTTACAAAAATTCAGCACCACATAGGATTTAATTCTATCATCTATATATCAACTCATCATGCTGCGACTTAGCACCCACTATCTTCTGTCCCCCACCGTAGATCTTCACCAAAAAAAAAAAAAAAATTACCACACACCACCAAAAAAAACCAAACAAAACAAACCACTAGATCTTGCCATTCTTTTTCAAGAATTTCATTCTACTTGACCCACCACTCACTCTGACAGAGGTTGTATTTTCCCCTGCTACAATTAGAAGACAAAGTTCTGAGTGTCAGCAAGCATTACACAGGCAACCAGCCTGCTTAAAACTACAGAGCCTTCAGAGAAAAGATGTGTTTGTGACGTTAACACATACTTCTTTCTTTAAAGGATACAGTAGGATGGAGTCAGTCCTAGTCCCACAGTAAATTACAGCTGAGGTTAACTTAAATTTGCCAGTGTATTTATATGCAGTGTATTTTAAATAAATAAATAAATAAGAGAGAGAGCAAAAAGATAAAGAAACAAACACAAAGCAGGACTAGCGAAAGAGAATCTACCTGGTTTTTCTGTAATCCAAACTAGGAGGAGGGTAACTGACAGAGGGTGGAGTTCACTCTGTTTGAGCATTTAATTTGTAAAATAGCAGCAGCTACACTGGAGAACATCATTTTGTATGCAGGTATGTAGAATATAAAGCTTTATGGCGATCTAGAGCATTATGGACATCCACAGTAAAGAAAGTAAAACCTGAAAGAATTTAACACAGAAAATCTGTTTCTATATTTATTAGTTTATGTTTCATATTTTGGTAGCACTTATAGGCAACAGCTAAAAAAAAAAAATAACTCAAACAAAATACATCAAGATCCCCTATGCTATGCACTGCACAAAGACAGGCAGATTTTTCCCAAGAAGAATTTACAGTCTGAGTAGAAAGAGAAAAGAGTCACAGCAAAGAAACAAATGTAAAAATAACTTGTAGGTAACACAGTTTGTTCAAGGCCATCTGATTTGTCCATGCTACAGCAAGAAAGTGAATTCCAGCTTCCACGTGGCAGGTTAGCAACTATTCACTGTACCACATTGTTTTTTGTCATTAAAACACAGGTCCTGGGGAATCAAACTATTAGGCTCCCTGTGACTGTGACAGGCCATTTCACTCCTCCATACCTTTGGTCTCTAGTCATACATCCCCCAGGGCAAAGGAAAGACTGGAGGATAATTCATTAATTCTTGTGAATTACTCAAGTGCATTTTCAAAACTGATGTATTTAATACTAGAACTAACTCCAGATATTAAAAAAGTCTTAATGCATTTTGAACAATTAAATGGGAAGGTTCCCATTAAGTATGATTCTCATTGGTACAAGTAGGCAACTCAGAGAACATTAGAAACCAACAGCAATGAAGAAAAAGAATGGGCTGGGGCGGGGGGGGGGGTTGTTTCTCCCCTCTTCCCTGGCCTCTTCCTATCACTCATGCTTGGCAAGATCTCACAGCTTCTGCCAGCAAACCCAGGTAACCGGCCTGGTTAGAGGAATTGCCCAAGTAGAAAATGGGTATCTAGCACCCAACATTCCTCAGCCACATCAGTGCTCCTACCACTGCAGGCACATCCATCGCCACTCATAGAGGGAAAGCCATTGTCAGGGCTCATTTCTACTTTGCCAATCTACAGTACCTATTTTGACCCAAGAGACAGCTGCAATAAGTGAGCTTTTGGATTCGTATCTTGGAATGGACAGGGGTAGAGCAAGCTCAGAATCACATGAATTCAAAAGTATGCTTGGTGTCTGGCACCCAGGTCTGAGATTAGTCGCACTATCTCTTTAAAATATGACAGTTAGACGTACGGGTTTATTTTTACCAAGAAACTTCTGCAAAGGAACTTGGGGGCAGTTTATAAGCTTGTCAAAATACCTATAATTGCAAAAATTACTAAGACAGAGTTACTGAGTATGTGGGGCAGAAGGTGTTAACAAAAGGGCAATGGATGACGCAAGAGAAACAGAGCAACATTTACTCTACTCCTAGGATTCCTTGAACTTGTTGAAATACCTGTAACAGGTAGAAGCAGCCCTGTATTTGTATTAAACCCCAAAGTATGATCAACAGTCACAGCCAGGGGACTTGCAATTAGTTCTCTTTTTTAATACCATAGATGAATGAAGAGAAAGTGAATTAACAGCACAATGGCAGCAAAAAGATGGAAATCCAATTTTCTTCCTATCTACTCCCTACATCAGTAGAACACCATGAGTTTCAGTAGAGAAATCTTAACCTACAAGATCACAAGATCAGCTTTAAGGTCTGTGGCTACTGGAGAGCTGCAACAAAATTAGGTTTTGAAGCACAGTAAAGTGCACAGGATATAATTTTGAGAAGTGCAGTGGTATCCCACAATAAACTCACAACTCAGGGAGAAACTGGTATTACTAGGATGTGTTATTTTGTGGCTAATAAGTTGTTTTTTTCAGTAACCCCCTTATAATTAAAATGCAGATGAGTTAAATCTTATGGTACTTTAGCAAAAATCCTGGCCTTTCACAATACATGTCCATCCACACTTTGAACACAGATTGCAGAGCCATTGACACTTTCCAGTTAGCAAGCCAGACCTCACAGATTTCAGCATTGCTGAACATCAAAGGGATAAGGCAAAAACTTTCAGTGACTGCAGACTAAGAAGTGAAGCTGAATTTGTTACACTTACAAGCACTCAGTCAAACATAAATTCGTTCTTTTGCAATGCAAATGCAGCGTTTGATTATTAGGTAGATGTTCCTTTAACACTCCTAGGCACAGCTGGCCAGGGGTGAAGGATAATACTGAACACCTAAGTCATGTGTCTCAGAGGAGCTGAACAGCTCACTGCCTGTGCTGACCAGAAATACAGAACCAAGAAGAGCCCCATGCACTTATTGGCATGGGGTTCTCTCCCAAAGGCAGAGAACCCTGTAGTAGACTGTTTTGCCACTTAGGAAAAGCAGCTCAAGGTAGAAGGTCTCCATGTTGCGCCGCTGAAGAAACCTTCTGCATTGGACTGACTGTTAAGGAGCCAGCCACCAGGACAGCCCTGCACAAACACCTGATCTCAGCAGGGTTAAATTGCATCTCTTCCTGATGTGTCTGTAAGATGCCTTTATGGTTTCCAAGTACCTTTCCTCTTCTTACAGAGCTTCAATTAGATGGTGTTTAATCCAGTATTTGTCACTGCAAGTGGTCACTCTTGGCCACACATAAATAGAACATGAAGCACTATTTAGATTGTTATTACTGTCAATTCTGTACTTGTCCATCTACCCACATTGCCATACTAAATTCGCTGCCCTCAGACCAATTGCATTCTCTAGATCAAATTGACACCTCTGCCCATTTTTCTATTACTTAACAAAAAAAAAAGAAAAAAAAAAAAAAAAGAAAAGGAATGCTAACAGGAGTGTAATAACTAAGACTGCAGTATATGAGAAGGCTGAATTTTTTTCCCTCTAGTTAAAAGCGAATTTTTTCATCATACAATCATAAACTGTGGGGGAAAGGAATCATTTGCCTGTGGCTATATATAGTCATAGTGTTTACAAATATTCTGATGTCAGAGTGAGCAGTTCATGTTTTAATCGTTCAGCTGGGTGTGCAGATATTTGGCTCTCGAAAACACAAATACCTCCAGACTGAAGGAGAACATAGATGAAAACAAGGTCTGATTTACTGAGTAACATTTCATGCATTGAGTCCCCTTTTTGCTAGTACCAGGAGTTTGGGGAAGAGGTTGGTTTTACCAGGTTAGCTCCCTAACAATCTCACCACAAGGTCAGAAAAGTAAGTGCTGGCACAAGACACAGGGCAAGAATGTGCACTCAAGAGGACAGGACTGCAAAAGCAAGGCAACAGGGGCCCAGAGAGGCTCTACAATCTCCAGCCTTGGGGATACTCTTAATTTCACTGCACGAGCCCCAGAACAATTTGATCTAACACTGAAGTCCACCGTGCTTTGAAGAAGAAGCTGTACTAGGCAACTTCCAGAAGTTCCTTCTAACCTAAAACATCTACCATTAAGCCTGGCAGCACTCCAGCACTGGTGTACTATGCACATTTCCAATTCCACAAAATTGGATCAGTGAGCTAGGTTTGAATTTTCCATCTGTGCTGACATTAGGTAGAAGAATGATTAAAAGGGGTGATGCGGGTACAAAAACAAATTGTAGCTTTATTAGCCCTGTGTTTGTTTATAGCTAGATGTACCTTTCCTCTCATGCAGCCAATTCAGCAGGCTGTAGTTAGCCCTATAAAGATTTAATTGTGCCATGTCACCCCAATGCAGACAGCTTGTTCGCATTATCACCTCTGATGTTAGTTGAGAGGTGCTCTTTGATAACACCTGGTATGCAGTGTGAGGCATTCTTTCAGATACCTACACATGCACTGCTCACTCCCATTTTGTTCAGTGTTCAAAACTCTTGCTTACACATCTGCTTTTAGTTATTAACATGTGAGCAAGCTTGCTAAAGACAATAATGTATTCCCAAGGCCCTAAGTTTGCGTAAAACTATATCTTCATGATTCTCTACCACCAAAGGAAAGACCTTGCTAAACACCACTATAAAATCAAGTCGAACATGCAGAAGAAAAAATTTGTTATGACAGTGATTAGAGTTGTAGTTCTCAATGTCTTTAAGCCAGGCTTAAGAAGCCCTGTTTACAAAACCACCAAAGCCTTTGCAGTTTGCTAGAAGTTGTAAAGAATTCACAGCAACACTGAAAAAACAAGTCAATAGATCTTGGAATAACTTAGGCAACCTGGAAATTTATACGATCCTGCACAGTAAGTTGCTTCCCTTGCTAATCAATAGCAGTAAAGTCAGAACCATTCTGGTTTACCAGCTCCTGTAGACCCTGGCTGCCAGGCAACACAGCAAGCCATTTCCTTAGGGTTAGAGTTAATTGCTATAATCACAGAGCCAGCAGCAATGCTATCCAGGTGAGTCATTACTCAGAGGAAACAAAATTATCAAAACAGCTGAAAACAGGGTAGAGAGGTTAAAACAGCATAGATGGTTGGTTTTTTTGTTTTGTTTTGTTTTTTTTGTTTTGTTTTTTTTTTTTTTTTGTTTTTTTTTTTTTTTTGAAAAGAGGTGTACTGTGTGTTTGCTGGTTACAAGAAGAGAAACAGCAGTATATAAAGAAAGCACAGGGCTGTAGCCAATTAGCAACTCCATGTTTTGGGTGCTCTAAGAAGCCTCAGACTGCTTGACAGGATCCTTCAACAGACAATGATGAAGGGAAGCACAAACTCCAGTACTGCTTCACCCAGCACAGGGGATGCCTCTAACAAACACTGGAACACCCACAGACACATTTCACCCTCGTTTTACACCCTGTAATTTCAGAGTCACTACAGTTGCCAGAATAAAAACAGAAACGGAGTCTGGTGCAGGATATACAGTTTACAATTAACATAATTATTTTCCAGTTAATTGTACATGCACTGCAATATGTTTCCCCATGTATTTTCTACCTTAATCCCCATGCTGGTCTCCAGCTCACTCACAGCATGCTTCTGGAGGTCTGATATAAAAACAGTATTATAACAGAGCTTGCAGGTTGCCACAGATGGTTCAAATTAAAGGCAGCCTAACAAGCCATTCCACAGACAAAGAGGCAGCACATCTAGTGTTGCCCACAGTGAAAACTGTCTCTCCAAACATGCCTGCCTCAAGAGACATTGCAGTGCTGATGCCCAGCCTCAGAACCCACAGCCATCTGGCTTACATCTAGGAAAAAGACCTGCAGGACTGGACTTTCCAGGCATTGGCCAAGCAAAGCAAGTATGTACCTGCAATCCAGATGTCCAACAATAGCAGGGTCAGCTTTATAGAAAGTTATTCCTCTGTATTAGGTGCACCCAGCATTAGAAGCACTTCAGAAGACCCTTTGCTGCCTATGGGTCTATGCAACATTTTTCTATGAAACCTAGCAACATATAGCGGACTGTGGAAGGCAACATTAAAAAACACAAGAAGATAAACAGCCTTGAGGAACTTGGACGAAATATCTACAGAAGTAGAAGCTTTTAGAGCAGCAGCATATACTGAAACACTCAATTTCTATCTTATCTTAACAAGATACTATTAATGCAACAGCCAGCAGGAAAGCAGGCATTAAGTGGATAGCAAATGTTGTTATTTCTTGTTCTTAACTTGTTTTTTTCTGAAAGATGAAGCTTTCTCGTAAGTGACACTCATCCCTGGGATCACTCTATTGAATTGCAGTAAAGCATTGGCCTGGTTTCCCGTTCACTGTCAAAACTGCAGACAGCAGTGAGTTTTCTGCCTACTGTTTTCAGGGTCTCAACCTGAAGCACATGAGGATTACAGACGGTATCTAAATAAATGTTTGGAATACTAATAACGATGCTTATGTTTGGATCAAAAAACGCAAACAGAAAAAAAGATGTTTTTCTTTGCTTGACAAGCATCATGAAAAGCACAGTTAAAGTAACACATTCCTCAATGAGACGAAGAGAATTAAAATCCGAAAGCTGGTATTTCCACAGTTTAAACCTTGTGAATAATGATGGTAACAAAGAATGTCTAGGTGTCCTCAACGTAAAAAGGACATGGAGCTGTTGGAGCAAGTCCAGAGGAGGGCCACGAGGATGGTAAGAGGGCTGGAGCACCTCCTGTATGAAGACAGGTTGAGAAAGTTGGGGCTGTTCAGCCTGGAGAAGAGAAGGCTGCGTGGAGACCTCATAGCAGCCTTCCAGTATCTGAAGGGGGCCTATAAGGATGCTGGGGAGGGACTCTTCATTAGGGACTGTAGTGACAGGACAAGGGCTAACGGATCCAAACTGAAACAGTGGAAGTTTCAGTTAGATATAAGGAAGAAGTTCTTTACTGAGGGTAGTGAGGCACTGGAATGGGTTGCCCAAGGAAGTTGTGAATGCTCCATCCCTGGCAGTGTTCAAGGCCAGGATGGACAGAGTCTTGGGTGACATGGTTTAGTGCGAGGTGCCCCTGCCCATGGCAGGGGGGTTGGAACTAGATGGTCTTAAGGTCCTTTCTAACCCTAACCATTATGATTCTATGATAGGAAACAGACAGGGAATAATTCAAGAATATCATGTAAGTCAGTACAGATTGTTACTTTTAAATTCTAGACATTCTTAAGACAAACTTTTCCAAAAGTAGGAAAAATGCTTTCACACGAACATTCACTCCTCCACTGGCAAGAAAAACACTGAACAATCTATTCCAGTTAATGTTCTAACTAATGAAATGACAAAGCCCCCCTTTCTGTTCTTTCAGATACAGTTTAATAGCATTTATATGTTATCAAGGCTTGTATCATCCATTTGATCTCAGGAAAGGCAGAGAGGCAGAAAGAATACAAAACAAACATTAACAAATACCGCATGCCATTCACAACAGCAGACAGCCAAGGACAATTAAATTATTCATAGATATGAACTGTCCAAGGTAGGAAGAAAAAAGAAATAGAATTAATCAACACTCTCAAAAAAAATTGCCAAAAAAACATCCAACCCCATTGGCTTTTTTTTTCCCCCCCACCCCCACCTTCTTCTTAAACTAACAGCGAGCTTCTGGTACCAACCACAGGACCAGAAGTCAAGGTCTTTCTAAAAGGCTTTTTGTCATAACTGGGTAATTAGTTACCATATATTCAACTGCCCTATTCCAATCCCTTTAATGCTGGCAGCTTTGAAATATAAATCACAACTCCCTTCTTCCTCTCTGTACAGAGTCATAAGAGCCAATGCTGAGCCAGCATACAAGAGCTGCTACAGAATGAGATGGGCAACATTAGCAAGAAAGGAAAAAGCCCGTTAGTCAAGAGCACAAGCATATAGGAAACCTGGACTCCCTTTAATGCAACTAATTAGTTCACCAAGTTGCTCTGTATTTCCTCTTCTCAGCTGTGGAAAAAAAAAAAAGCAGCAGACTTTTACTGAGATGCATCTACGCATGTACTCCAATAATGGGCACACTGATGTGAATATCTGCAACTATGTGAAGTCCTGAGACTTCCATGAGCATCTAAGTGTTACAAACCACTTGCCTACTTCCGAGAGCATCTGTCCTCTTCCACTGAGTGATTAAAAGAGGCCTTTTCCCATGGAAACTTCTGTCAGGAAAGTCCCATTCCACACCATGAGCAAATTCGAAAGCTTTTCACAAAAAGCCAACAAGACAGACAGAAATAGCCTGAGGGCAAAGGCTAAAATAGCAAGAAGCTGAGAGCTCCAATAGCCAAGCAACAATTTAGGAGAGTGGTAGCAGCAGGGTGGAGCAGATAGCTGCAGACAGCCAACACCACCACAGCAAGGTGGTGGGACAGGACATATATTGTCACCTCAGCTGCACCCAAACTCCTCGAAAACTTTATTTACATTTCCAGTGAAGGCAAACTTTAGCTAAGGTGCCCGTTAAGTGTAATCTGGTCGCTGTTATGTGTACATGATAAGCCCTTCTGCCCTGACATACAGTGTTACCTTTCCGCTGCTCTGTCAGATGTTACCATTTTATATCCTTGCAGCTAAACCTACAGAAATTCAGTTCTCAGAGCCCTGAGGCTTGACATACTGGCTGGAATTAAGAAAAGCAGAGAACTAGCTGGATCTTTATGCACTTGGAGTATATGCTAACTATCAAAAATTGCTTTCTTTTCTAGATTGACCAGAAATTCTACCCTGATGTCAAGAGACCTTTCCATCAAAGTTTAAATTACTAGAGTTTCAGTTTCAATGACAAGTTATTCTAGAAAATCACCTCAAAGTCGTCAAAGAAATACATATTGAAGAAAGGCAAAGAGCAAGTCCAATTCTTTTCATGTATCAGTGATGTCCAGAGGTAACAAGAAAAAGATGAGAGGCTTTACTACAGAGCAGAATAGATTTGCAGACTGTCTCACTGCCTTTTGAAGACCGTAATCATGATTCTTCAAAAAGGGAAAGAAAGAATCCAAGACCTTTTCCTTTTCTTTCCCAGCCACCACAACCTCACTAAAACAACCACAACAAAAGAAAACAACAAAAAACAAACTATGCTTATTACTTACCTTGATAATACATGTGCCTGGCCAAAGAACAGAATACAGAGAACACATTTCATTTTAGGTTTCCAGAAGTAAAAGACCCATCCTTTACCCTGAAAGCCGTTTTGTCCCATTTCACAAAGCTGTATGGCTAAATCAGCGAGAGGACACTGGGAGGTCTGCCGCCATTGCTGCAGAAAGCAGTGCAGAAAAAAAGAAACATATACACACATGTACATATGTGTACATAAAGAGAGAAAACTCATATAAAAGCTGCACTGAAGCAATGAATCTTATCCTCTCATTTCATATGGAGGTGGGTAAATAATGGCAAAACAGAGGTTTCATTCATGCAGAGGTCTAGGGTATGCTGGGAAGTCTCAGTCTGACAATTTGCTGCAGATGCTTGCTTAGAGGAGCCATTTATCAGTGTCACCCATGCGCGTTACTACACACAGTTTCCTCAGCAGCATGATTCCACACCAGCTTCCCACGCAGCACACTCTGGTCCTTGATATTTCAGGCACAGAAATAGTCCTTATCTGGGCCTTAGCAGTGTGTGCTTATTGAAAGAATTCCTATTATCCAAAGTGCATGCCTTTGGAGTAGGAAAGTGACTATTTATTCCCTTTGCTGATAAAAAGAACAGCAAATTAAGAGACACCACAACAGTTTTCCTTCCCCCTCTTGCCCTCCTCTTTATACCCTTGTTTAGCTCATTGCTTATAAACAGCAAACACAAGTATTCACATCAGTAGAGCCGACTCCTGGAGGATACAGGCATCTTGGATGTTTCATCTCTTGTTATAACTAAGTGGAATATTAAACAGGCAAGACAGCGGCAGGCCAAGCTAGAAAGAAGTAAGTAACTAGGACTTACAAAGAAGGCTGGCAGTTTAAAGCACTTCAGGCTGTAAAGTGCTGTATTTAGAACCATCAGTGCCAATGCATTCAGCCTTCTTGCCACCTTGAGCTCACCTCTCACACCTTGTCTTTTCTAATCTGCTTTTAAAATATTTGGAACAAGTACTACTACTTAATAGTGTGTGCTCAGAGTGTCCAGTATAATAATACTTCAGGATTACTAAACTCAACACTATAAGAATTCAAATTAATCTGGAAATCAATTTTCTTTTCCTTCAGATAGGCACAGGGAAAGGAGAAGCCAGGCTGAATTCATAACTATTGCTGATGCACCTAAACATATGTCATTTATTTGTTATATTGCATGAAACTTAGTGCAATCGCTTGAGTCCCTGTTTTATATCAAGTCTCAAACTGACAGAATAGAACAGAATATTGACTGAATATATGTCTTTGTGACTGGTAAACAAAAGAAAAAATAACGAATGAGATGTAAGAAAGAAAATCTAGTTACATCTTTAGATCACAGGAGGCACCAGTACCTTAGTCTTTGGAAAACCTAATTTCAGAATGAAAAAAATTGAAGTGCATTAAAGCAAAGGCAACTTTGGTTTAATTGCCTTCTACTCTTCTGGCTGCTTGCTGGTTTCTCTTTTGAGAGAGAGAGACTGAGAGATAAAAAATTATAAGGATAACTTTTTAAAAAGAACAACAACAAACACAAAACACAACCTTCATCTGAATCATTTTTGTAAAGCTTTAAAGACATGGGCAGTGAGGTTAGCCTTTAAAGAACTCTAGTTTATCACCCATTTCTCCCTTGCTTCCCCAGTGAGCCATCTTTCCCATGGAAGCATTGTTCCTTTGCTGCCTGGACCAACCAAAGCACCCTTCATTCCTCATTTGCCTCTGTAGCCTGTCTTCTTTCCCTCAAAGCCCCGTACTTCTCCTTGCAGTGGGCCTTCCCTTTTTTCACAGTTTATGTCTTTTAGGACAGCAAAACACATTTGCCAATCTGCTGTAAGAATCTTGCAGAGCCTTGTTTTCGTGGTGGGGAGAGAGCATACCCAAAAGCTCTCTTTAGCCAGTTTCTTCTTTTACCTGCCCTACCCATCATAACTTCTTTCTCTCACCTCTAAATCTAAACTGAAATCCACAGAATTTCTGTCAAAGCCATTATTTAGAAGTGGATTTGACACACAGGAAAAAAAGGAAGTCTTATTAGGCATGCTAAAAGAGCAGCTCCGGATTTAGGCTTACCACCCTTGGTGCAGTACTGCTTACGAAGCCATCACTAATGGCCTTCCAGCTACCCATCATTTCCCCATGTTCAGTCTGTCCAGACAGCTAGCTATTCCTTTCTAACAAATACCATTTTAATTGCATCTCCCACTTTGTTAGCCTTCTCGACCTCTAGTAAAAGCCATCTATGCTCTAACAATCTCTTAAATCTGACACTCACACTGACTAGCACACTTGTATGCCTTCCTGCTAGGTTCACACGTATGCAGGCTTATTGTCAGGAATTTCTATTAGAAATCTAACAGGTATGAGCTGAAATGACAGCTTTAGGACTAGTGGGGAGAAAAAACGGGGTGGGGAGAGCTAAGAAAGGAAAAAGGAGAGATGAATAGGAAAGAATAGAAAAGAGTGTGTGTTGCAAATGCCTAAGACTACCAAAGACTTCATTGTGCATTCCTGGTGCCAGGGCTTCTCCAGTCTCCCAGCACCTCCCTCTGAGCAACAAATGCCAGCCACACAGCCTCAGTCACTGTTAACTCTTCCTGTGGGAACACTGCCAGCAATTTCAGCAATATTAACACTGGGAATAATAACATGATTTAGAGGACTTGTTAAATTTTAATAATACCACTATGTCGTGGTTTGAGCCCACGAGGAAAACACACGAGTCACAACTCCCAATTTGGTGCATTTGGCTGCTGAATAGGATATTAATGTTTTTCTTTGTCCAGCACTATTAAACGAGCAATGAAGCCAACAGAAAAATGAAGAGTAATGACTTACATTCTTGCTGTTCAGTGCCTGCTTATAACCACACTGCCTTATTGCCCACTAAGCTTTCTGCTGGAGTCCATCAGGTGGATGAAGTAAACAAGCAATTCTTTCAGCATTTGGCGCTTAGTAGGTCAGAGGTTCATTTAGCTAAGAGGCAGAGGAAAATAAAACTGTCCAATTGAAATAGTAGCATACAATCATTCAGGTTATTGGTTAGAAGGCAGAAGCCTGCTCTCCCGAATAACTTCAGCATAATCAAGTCCAAGTTTGACATTGGTAAGTCAGGAGTTTGCCCAATTGACTCTTACAGGAGCCAGGACAGGACAGGACGATGCAAAGGCCAATTTCTGCCCCACTTTCAGAACAGGACTCCAGATCAACCATCTTCTTCAGCACTGCAGGCATTTCTTTCATATCTTCAAGCACGCCCATGATAAAAGAAATGTGTAACTCCCAACAGAAACACAGCAGTCCACAGAAATTGAGACGTTGTGTTCCTGAATCCTCATTTATCTTCAGTTAATTATGAGGGCGGGAAAGAAAGCAGGAATGAAACACACACAACTTGGGGAAAACTAATTCTACTGCTGAGGTGGATCTGCTCAGACAGTTCCAAAGTTGAAACCCCCAAACTACTGAATTTTCACTTTTCCTTCAAAAAAAGAAAACATTTACTGTGGTGGAAGTCAAAGTCTCCTTTCATTTGCTTTTCCCCAAACATTCATGTCAGCAGAATTTTGTTCCTGTGCAAGCCCATGGCATAGAGATGCTGTTGTAAATACTCAGGTGCAAATAAACAATCACGTCAAAGTATTTATGATTTAGGAGCATGGTGAAATACAAGTTAGAGTAGAGGTTTGTTATTCATAGATCATAGAAAATCCACAGGTTGAAACACATTTGTAAGAAACACATATAAAGCAAGTTCCACTTGAAGATCGTTTGGAAGCTACAACACTTAGACTGTATTCCAAATTTAAGATTCCTACAGACACTAGAGCTGGATGGATGCTTTACATCAGTCATATGGCACTAGATACAGGTATCTTCAGCACACACAGTTCATCTGACACATCTGACACCACCAGCAAGAAATTTTAAATGTTTTCCAGAGCCATACTACAAGCCAATGTCAGTGGGTTTTACTAGAATAAAATAACTTTTGACAGGCTTTTGACACTCTTTTACTGAATTACCATTGAACAACAACATTGACCAGCCACTAACAAAGCAGATACCGTAGGGCCTGTAACTTTAGTTCTCCTACTTGCAGTGCAAAGTGACCTGCCTGGTTTGTGAGGGAAAGGCTGTAGACATTGTCTGTTTGGACCTTAGTAAATAATTCAACACTGTCTCCCACAGCATTCTTCTGGGGGAAAAAAAAAAAAAAAAAAAAGGTTGCTCATGGCCTGGATAGGTGTATTCTTCACTGGGTTAAAAACTGACTGGATAGCAGAGCCCAAAGAGTGGTGGTAAATGGTATCACATCTAGTTGGCGACCGGTCACTAGTGGTGTCATCCAGGGCTCAGTATTAGGTACAATGTTGTTTAATATCTTCATTGACAATGGGGATGAGAGGATTGAGCGTACCCTCAGTAAATTTGCAGATGACACCAAGTTCGCTGGGAGTGTTGATCTGCTGAAGGATAGGAAGGCTCTGCAGAGGGATCTTGACAGGCTGGATCTGTGGGCTGTGGCCAATGGTACGATGTCCAACAAGGCAAAGTGCTGGGTCCTGCACTCGAGCCACAACAACCCCATGCAACCCATGGGGAATAGTGACTGGAAAGCTGCTTGGCAGAAAAGGACCGAGGGGTGCTGATTGACAGCCAGCTGAACACGAGCCTGCAGTGTGCCCAGGAAGGCCAATAGCACACCCTGGCCTGTATGAGAAATAGTGTGGCCAGCAGGACTAAGGAAGTGATCATCCCCCTGTACTTGGCACTGGTGAGGCTGCACCTCTGTTCAGTTCTGTGCCCCTCACCATAAGAGAGATAATGAGTTGCTGGAGCAGACCCAGAGAGGGGCAATGAAGCTGGTGAAGGGTCTGGAGCAGAAGTCTGTGAGAAATGGCTGAAGGAGGGGTTGTTTAGTCTGAAGAGAAGGCTCAGGGGGGACCTTATCACTCTCTACACCTATCTGAAATGAGATGGAGCAAGGAGGTGGCCGGTCTCTTCTCCCAAGTAAGAAGCGATAAGATAAGAAGAAACAGCCTCAAGCTGCACCAGAAAAGGTTTAGATTAGATATTAGGAAAAATTTCTTCACCAAAAAGGTAGTCAAGCTTTGGAACAGGCTTCCCAGGGAAGTGGTGAAATCACCATCCCTGGAACTGTTCAAAAGCCATGTAGACAAGGCCCTTAGTGACATGGTTTACTTGGCAGTGCTGGAGTAATGGTTGGACTTGGTGATATTAAAGGTCTTTTCCAACTTAGTTGATTCTATGACTCAGACCCACTTTGTTTAATAGGAAGGCACAATAAGTTTAAATACACAATACAAAAATATTTTACCAACACAGAATTAACTTATGTGAATCTAGAAGGGTTCAGTTTTCCTTCTGAGGAGAGGGAAGTCCTTTTTTCACCATGAACTGAAAACCAAGTCCAGTTTAATACCCCATCAGTTTCCCTCATTTCTCCAGAACAGAACTTCCTAGGCAATCTTTTTTTTATTATTTTTAACACAAAGACTACTACTGAATACAGTTTCAGAGGAAAACTAAGAGGAAAGCAGCCAAGGGTTTCTTCAGACTGATTTCTTTTTCCTTCCCTCCCAGAAAACACAGACTATTTTATAAGATATAAGAAATGCAAGATCAGCCATAGACCATATGATTTAATAATTCAGATTGAGCAGATTAGCAGATCTTAGTGACAATTTAAAGTAAACACAGTTGAAGATGAAGGTAAAAAATTAAGTACACCAATGCAAGAATGGTAAGAAGCTTTTAGCAGCTTTAATACACTGTATTATTTCAAATAAAGTAAATTGAATTCTGATACCCTAACTATAAATTAAACATATCAGTTTCTTAAAACTGATTATTTTATATGCCTGGCATCATATTTTCCTTTACTTCCTCTTTCATAAAGTAACTAAAGAGTAATCCCTATATTCTGTACTAGTTACAGCCAAGGTTACAGTTGGATGCATTGGGCTGCTCTCATCAGTACCTTTCTCAGAGATCAGTGGCTTCTCACATCTGTTGTTGTAATAGCACATCTATTTTGATCACTCCCTGATTAGAAGGATTTGAGTTTAGAAAGCAGTGCTATTGAAAGTGTTTGAACTATCTATCATCTTGATAAAAACTAAGGCAGGGAGCAATCACCATGTATTCACACCAGAGACCTGAACGGAAACTAATTTATGATATCATATGTATAGGAGAAAGAAAGACAGTTGGGAAGCCCCTAAGGGGCCAGGATGTCTTAGCCCTGCTCAGCCTGAGCAGCATGTCTGACTGCTGCTTTAGATGCATGCATGTATTCCCTGGTTAGAGGGTTATGATAGGTAGGGCCGCAGCCTAAATGAAATCCTGCTGATTTCACTGAAGTCAGAATCCCCTCACTAGGGACAGTTTCATGTAGGTCAATAAACTAACAAGGTTCAGATCCAGGCCTCTCTGCCTCCCCTCTTTGCTCTTTTTATAAGTAACCAGCAATAGTTCAGAAGGAAAAGAGTTTTCATTATTTCTTGCAGGATCTTTCAAACAGCCTCTGTCCCAAGCTCAGAATGTTCCAGTCAACATTTCCCTGCCCCATTAAGTGTCTTGTGTTGGTCTGCACTTTTTCTTGGAGAAACCTCAAAAACACTCTCATCAAAACATTACTAAGCTATACTGTAATACTGCCTAAAGAGGGGAGTGGAGGGAAAAGATGCATAAGCAAATGCATGTTCTGGTTGTAGATGCTACAAAATATTACAACTGTGCCAAGAAGTTGTCCGACTATATATTTCAGGTTTCAAAACCAGAGACCTAAACACAGCAGCTTCATTATGCTCATAGTTATTTTTTTTAAAACCCTGTTTTAATGTAGGAAGGTTGCATAGAAGGCAACTGAAAACAAAACTCAGCAACGCAAGTCCCTCAAGATTTGAGTTCCATAAACCTACAAATAAGGATGCAGCCATAGCATTATCATATAAAACAGCCTTGCTCCGATGACCACCCTGTGTTAACAGAAACCGCTCAATGAAACAGTGCCATGTCTTTCAAACACAGAAGCTGAAGCTTCCAAAGAAAAGCAGCATTTCAATGTGTGACTGCAGCAGACTGCTTCCAGTTATTACTTTACTACTGCTTTCTAGAAGAACAATACCTTAATTGTTGTGACTTCCATCAGTGTCACAGTGCAACCTAAATTTCGTCCAATAATAGTAAAGACTGTGGAAGACGCTTCTAGAACTTTCCACTCTTGGGATACTACATTGTTTTTCAGGGTGGTGTTACACACCATAGCTTGCTTAATTCAAAATAAATGTGTAATCTGCTTTTCTGCAGTCAGGGACAGTTCTTCAATTGCAGCTTCAGCAACAGATAATGCAGACTAGGAATTATATATCCAGTGGCAGGGGAGGAAGGCATATCCTGTATTCCTCACATTTTATTAACATTCATGCCTCTGAAGTTACAGCATGACACTTTGCTAAGATCCAAGCTAGCAATTTAACTTAGAACATCTCTCATGCTTTTGACATGCATACCACATGTCGCAAAATGCTGCAGTTCCTACTACATCATTATGAAGAGCATGACAGTCAAGTTGATTGCGGTCGCAGGCTGCAAGTTCAATGCTTGGAAGCACCCCAATTATATTATTTCAAAGGCTGTGTGCTGCTGATGTGGCAAAACTGCAATGTCTTTCAACCCTACATACACAGCACTACAACATTCTAATAATCTGCTGACTCAGGCATGAATCCCATTGCATGCTGATGGCCTATACTGGTAACATGACTTTTTAACACTGTCTGGGGAATTCAGCATGGATTCAGGCAGGTTGGACAAGGCTTTGAGCAACCTGGTCTAGTGGAAGGTGCCCCTGCCTGTGGCAGGGTGTTTGGAACTGGATGGTCTTTAAGGACCCTTCCAACCCAAACCATTTTATGATTTTATGACTACCTTTCTTCCTCTTCCCCTTCCAAAATTACACAATAAAATCCTACACTTGTTATACAAGATTGCTACAAATGTTGCAATGTTTACTTCTAAGAAAACAATAATTCTATCTAAAGATACAAGGTGATTTTGGAGATCAGTGCAGTGTTCATGGCATGTACAAAGCACCTTGAAGGAACTTTGTCACTTAATAGCTCTGCATGAGGAGGACAGCTACAGACTAAGTATTGACTACATAAAGTTTCTGTAAAAAGAACAAAATTTGATCAAAATTTTGCTCCACCCTAGAGATTTACTTCAGATAAGATGTCAGTACTTCCCTACCTCCCTCTCCTTCCCCCCCTTAACCCCAAACAGCTCTATGGCCTAAAAGTATTTTTTTTTTCTGATAGGAAAAACACCATAGTCTCAATTCACTAAACATAATCATAGGCCTATTCCTAACTTCCAGGGTACTCAGTGACAGTAAGCCTTTTTGATCCCATGGAGAAAGCTGCAGAGCTAACAGTTTTGACAGCTTCCTAAAAACAGTCTTTAATACACAGTATCTTCACCCTTACCTCAAAGACATTTGCAAGCTTGAAAGAAATATTTATATCATTTCACATGTTGACACTGTGGATTGTAACAGCAAGACAGCAAGACTTCCAGCTGCTCCTAGAAAAGGCTTTATACTAATTCAGAGGTGAAGGCATATCCGTTTGTCTCCTCTGGACCTCTGTAAGCAGCTCTATCTAATTCCAGGGCAAGTGGAGCAGCTTGTGGTTTCCCGGAAACATACAATTGTAAGAAGATTCACAGACGGAGTTAGGCTAAATGTTTGCTATTGTGACCTGTGATGCAACATAAAAGAATGGTTGTTGTTGCCTAAACTTTAATGGAGTTAATCCTTCCAAATGCTGACAAGTTACTGCCTCAGGCCATTTAAAATCACATTTCTAATGCAATAATCCTATCTGCATTATGATGAGTTGGGATGAAATGATTAGGTGCCAGAGTTTTTGCACAGTGAATTAAGTCACCATACAGACTGGCTGTGCTTGTTCACAAATTAAAGGCCGGGATGGAAATGAAATTCCGTTATTCTGCCACTTGCTAAGCTTTGAGGAAGGGTTCATTACTGTCCTGTCTCTACTGGGAATGTCTAAAGTAGCTACAAGCCAACAGGAACCTGTTTTTCACTAGATCAGCTTCAGGGCTTTCATCATTATCAATAATTATTAGTCAAGTCTGTGACTACTGAACACTTCTGAAATAGAAAAGCTAATTCAACAATATGCAAGCAAAAAAAAAAAAAAAGAGCATTTATGAAAAAGGAAAACAAAACTGTACCCTGAATGCAAGTCCTTTCTTTCCCTGTTCACAGATACACTGTTCTAATCCAGAATTTACCCAATTCTTATATTAAGAAGCACAGACTTTTTACCTGGTGGATAGTCCAGAATATAAACCACCTAGCAACATCAGTGCTATCCATCTCTAGGATTTAAAATTGTACCCTTACTTCCTGACACAACAACATGCCCAAGCAGCTATTCACGTCTACACATTCAAATTACCTCTTGGTTTAAGGGCTATATTCAGGATTTTTGGAATCCCATACTAACAAGTCTATAATTGCCAGCTTGAGACTATTCTTATTAGCATTCAACTGATTATTTACACACAATGTAATTTGATACACATAAATATAGCAACTCTTCAATTAACCTTAATGATCTTTCTTTGTCAGATGCCTGCAAGGTTAGTGTTCCATTGAAGCCAGAGGATATCACAGGTTTGAACTTGAGGCAACCAGATTTTACACAAATTCTGATAAACAGGGAGTATGATACCATTAACTTCTATGCTAGAAGTTTATCTGATGCCGTTCTGAAAATAGAGTCTAAGAAAAAGCTAAATTTTTTAAAAATCAATATAAGTAATTTGACACAGTCCTTACCATCATGCACGTCTGACACTGTAATAAAAACCCCATAAACAAGGGTCACCAAATGCTCTATGATAATCTGTTACAAACTGCAATGTGCAACTACAACAATCACCTGTGCTAGTCATTTCCTGTAAGCATGCTTCACAGAGGGGTTACAATAAGCTTTAATTCTCACAAAACAACCTCTTGTATGCACATAATTGCTGTACATCATTAAGTCACCTCTATCACAAGAAGGGAAAAAGAAACAAGCTTTTAGCATTTTTCTTTTCGGAATTGATAGGGAACCTGGCATTTGAAATGGGTAAAATAAAGTAACACAACTATATTTATATATGCCTCACCTTTGTCCCTCAAAAAAAAAAGAAAAAAAAAAATCCCAAGTTTTCATCCTGTCCACATGTAGGAGAGAATGCTTGCATTTAAAACTGAAAGCTCAACACTAACAATGCGCCAGTCAGAAGCTGTTTGCTCTAGGTTAAGTAGGCCTTTTTCTGTACCAAATGAAAAGCTTCACTACATAGCTTCCCGCATAAAGCCTGGTCTGTTTATGCAGCAACTAAGTATACTACTAAACTATGGGTATACACAAACCTTTACATGATTGCGCACTGGAGAAAATGTCAATGTAGGTTCACATTTAGGTAGGTTAGCACAGACTCCAATATCTGCTACTAGATACATGTCAAAACATAGATACCCCCATATTCTGCTTGTTCTACAACACACAATACCCTAGGTTACATGCATTTCTAAAAACAGTGCAAACGCAAAACAGGTGCCACAGACTATATTTGTAACCCTAATGAAATGTCTAGGCTTCAGCAGCACCAACAAAAATCATGTAATTATCTACATCTGGCTGATGAGAAGGTGACAAATGTGTTTTAAATGCTCCATTTAATTGTTCTAATAAAGGCATTATCACTGATTAGCTGTGTCCTACTGGGCACCACAGCCTTGAGTTGTAAGATGCTTTGCAAGTTCTGAGGAAATACCTAGAACTACAAATGTGACCCGCTCCTTCTTCCACTGAACTCAGAGGCAGAATCAATTCTACCCCCAAAAAAACTCTGTTCCTGTAGCAGAAATCAAGAGCAGACCTCACAGGACCCTGAAAAAGTCCAGTTACATTAACACAGCATGGTAGACTCCAGCCTCAACCCAAACCAAGGTATGTTTTCCCAACACATAAACAGGTTTCCACATTCTTGCAAGAAAACCATGTACATCTCTCCTCAGAGGGCAACCCCATAGCATTACTGTGGCACACACCTGCAAAAAGCAGCTCACAGGCCCTGACTGAGCTGGCAAAGCTCACACCAACATCCTGCTTTCCTCTAAGCAGACACTGATAACACTATCCCATGGATGCCTGCAAAACCAAACTTGCAAGACCAGCACAACATACCTGGTCTAAAGAAGTCAGTGGCACTAGACGTGATACTTGTATCCTGTATCACCTAGACAGAAGCCTCCCTGTGCTAGGCAATATCTGCTGAAGCCAGAAATCACAAGCCCAGGAAGTTCTTAACAGTTGTAAATAAGCCAGAAAGGATGAAAGAAAGGGATGCTCCTGCAAATAATCACAGTCAGGTAGCACCTATCCACAGAAGGGAACTGTGTGCAGGAAGCTGGGGTACCTCAACAGGATTGAGCCTGCAAGTACTATTAAGCACAGCAAATAGGGCAGAAGGTCACCATAGCCCATAAAGACCACTTTACTTGTACCTCCTTCCTTCCCACTAAATGCATGCATTGGATAGTAATGGCTTCATAAGTGGCTCTCCTACACAACTGGAAGGTTTGGAAAGGAGGTGTAAGAAGGAAAAAAAGAACATAAGTAAGAGGGCTAAAAACAAAGAAGTACGGCTTAATACTGCCATGGATAAGGATTGACCTGTATGACACCATTGGCTAAATCATGTGAACAGAACAAATAACAACAGCATTTATAACAAGGGTAACACCTCAGGAAGGGCAATTACCACTATTACAATAAGACAAGCCTGTACAAATCTTTACATGACTGCAAAATCTGTCAGTTTCTATTTAAAACTGAGAGGGATACAAAGCCTTGATGGTTATGCTTTATCCTCCTTCCACACCCAGTCTCAGTTATTCCAATGGCTCCCATATCTGTACCAGTAAATACTCACCTATACCTGCAGCTGGTAATCACTGCCAAATCACACAGCCTGAGATTTGTGAGGAATTTGGTACAGGGCCATTTTCCAGGGAACCAACCATGTATTAGTATGGTTAAACTGACTATTAATTTTGATGGTTCCACCTTTCCATGAAAATTCAGTTAAGCCAGCTCTTGAGGCAAGGTAACGACCAGCCCGTGAGTCTTTTGTTTAAGAGAGCACCAACTCCCTCTCAAACAGCACAAATAAACAGTGGAGAATACAACACAAGAGCAATACCAGGGACCCTTTCTCAGTTGGCTCTTTTCCAAGATACCTCTTTATCGTAACCATTAATGAAAACTCTCTGAAGTGGGAGAGTAAATATTATCATTTGATAGTACCTGGACTCAACAGGGCAAACGAAATTGCATTGTATTACATTCCAGGAGCTGCAGACCCATTCATAATACAATGCTCACAGGGTTGCTATGGAGGAACCCAATGCTTACTATTTTGGTAGCACAGGGTCAGCCAAGGGCTGCTGGTCACTCCTTGAGGGCTGTTACCCTTAATCTTTATATGCACAATAAACAGTGAAAACCAAAAACAATGCCAAACAAACCTAAGGAATTTCAAAGTATGCCTTTGGAGGTACCAGATTCCTCAACAGAGACAGAAAGCAGACTTACAACTCTATCCATGATCAGTCAGCTTTAAAACCTGAGACCAGATTTCAGAAATGCTTACATGCTCTTTTGGCACAAGATTATTCAATCCAATACTTGGGGTCCAACAGCTTCAAGTTTTTTATTTATAAATAAATGAATAAAATCTAGCGCTTCTCTAAAAGAGAAACATTACCAAGTTGTCCTCGTGTTAATGATATCCAGGAGAGCTGGGTTCAATGCCATGGTACACCAAAGCCTTCCTGGGTGACCTTTGGCTCACACAGCATTTCAATGCCTCATCTGAACCCAGAGCTACAGGAAGGTCTCTCCTGCACCTGGCCCCGCAACAGAAGTACAAACCACGGGCATCAGACTGTACATACCACTAAGTTAGATGCCAAGTCTCAGGACATTTTGTAAATCCACCTCGTATGGATCAAAGACAGCAAGAGGGGGAAGGACTAATGATTCCCATGTGGCATTCCCACCCTAGCTTGCCCTTCACTGGGAAGAAGTAGTACACAAGAAATGACAACATAAAACCACGGTCACTGCAATGAAAGAGGGAGACAAGGGGCAGAGCAAGCTTGAGGAACTGTCGCAAATGCCCCTCAAAGCCTGGGGGCCCTCTGGAGACAGAGGCACCCTGCTCCATATGAAGCAGGAGGAAGGGACAGGAAAAGGGACCAAGACCAAGGCAGCGAGAACCCAAGTAAACCCGACGATCCTCAGCGGTGGCACCGGCAGAGGAGAGCCGAACTGGCCGGCAGCCCCACCGCCTGTGGGGGTCCACTCCCATCGCTCCCGGGCGGCACAGGGATCCACCCCAGCGCTGCGCCCTGCCCCGGCCCCTTGCTCACCTTGCTGCTGATGGGCCCGGGGATGAGAAGCTTCAGCGCCTGCCTCTTCAGCTCCGCCAGGCGGGCGTTGCAGTGCTCGCACCAGACGCCGCGGTCCGAGCCCGGAGAGGAGCCGCCACCACTGCCGGAACCCGGCGAGCCGGTGCCGAAGCCCGGCGAGCCGCCCAGCGAGCCGGGGGAGCTGGTGCCGATGCCGGGCGAGGCGGGTCCTGGCGAGCCGGTGAAGGAACCTGGCGAAGAGGTGCCGGAGCCGGGGGACGGGGTGCCGGAGGAGCCCAAGGCAGAGCCGGCTCCCTCCGGCGCCGGGCGACTCCCAGACCGGGACTCCTCGTACGCCTTCCGGTACCAGCTCTCGGGAGAGAAGGGGGCGGCGGACTTGGTGGGGGAGCAGGGGTCGGTCACCTGGAGCGGGAGAAGGAGCAGCGGGTCAGGCAGGGAGGCCCGGCGGCGACGGCAAGTTTCGCTCGGACGCTCTGCGGCCGAGGCGGCCCCCGCGCCTCGCCCTTTCCCCGCCGCCCCGCACCGCGGAAGTTGAGCGGGGCCGGGGGGAGCCGACAGAGGGCGGCGCCGGTAACCGCCGGGCGAGGGGCGCAGGAGCCCCGGCAGGGTGGCGGCCACCGCTCCGAGCCGCCTCTCCGTCCATAACTTACCCCGTATTTTCTGCTCCGCGCCGTGACCGCGAGCCTCTCCTTATTTCCAGCCACTGAATTCATGGTGGCTTCGCAGCGCGGCGGGAGAATTTCCCACAGGTTTCCCAGTCCGCATCCGAAGGGAATAGCCGGTCCCGGGCAGTTCCCGGCGGAGCGGGCAGGCAGCTCCCTCCGCCGCCGCCGGCGAGATCGCTCGGCCCCAAAACACTGTCAGTTGTCGGGAAAACGCTCGAGGCTGGGGTTTTCTCCTGGTCGGTTTTTCCTCATTGTCTTCCCTCTCATTCCCTTACAACCCTTGTTTTTGCAGAAGCAGCAGCATCCCGAGCAGGAGCGTTCCCCCAGCAGGCAGCACAGGTCTCCGCAAGCTAGGCGAAGCATCCAGGGTAGCTCTGGGAAGGTGAAAGTGGGAGCCGCGCTCTCCCTAGCAGAGGCGCTTTCTGCCTCTGCTACGGCAGCAACTTGTTTCCTCCACCAAGGTTTGTAACTGAGTTAAAAGAAATCCTCCAAAAATATCGGGATCCAGGCTCTGGGAGGAGCCTCCGCGTCCCTTGCAGCCAATATCCTCCTGCCCATTTGTGCCTGACAGTTTTGCAAGGGAAGGGAGGGAAGGAAAGGAAGGGAAGACCCAGGCGGCGGAGCCCCGTGCGCTGCCCGGTCAGCGGCGGAGCTGCAAGGCCGGCGGCGAGCAGAGTGCGAGAGCCCCTCCGCAGGTCTGCGCGGTGCCGCGCCTGCCGGGAGGGTCCATCTTATTTTGCAGTATTTCTTGATTGACGTCTGTGATTTCCCCCCTCTTCTTGCAAAGGGTGAGGGAACCTTGTTGCTTCCACCGCAGTTATTGGTTAGTTGCCTCTATTCAGGGCTTTAATGCACATGATTTCACAAGCGTTCCCAATAGTCCCTAAATACCTAGGAAAAAAAAGCAAGCTGTATTTATGACAGCCACTGGCATCTCTTTTCATGTTGTAATTTTACGTGTATTAATCTAACTTGCAGTCAAGGGCATAAGAAATTGATCTCTTAACAATGAAATTCTACAGACAGTCCCTATTAATCTTTCGCTTCTAATTATGATTTCTTTTTGCGGGTCATGTGTATCTGGTTACATACCCTTTTTTATTTCAAATCCTGCACAATCATTTCTAATAAATCTTCCTCCTCAAAACAAGTTGCCCATTTTCTCAGAGATGAATGCAATAAAGAGCTAAATGCCAGATCCTCTGATAGGGTCATAACATGGATGGGTTGATGCAATTGCAAGGGCAGAACACACAGGGGTCCTGCATCCACCTTTCCAACCTCCTATTGTTACTTCCATATAAATGCATCCTTCCAGCATTCCTAATGTACCTCGGCTGTAACAGCCGCAAGGAAACAAAACCAGCCCACTGCACCACCGAGCAAGGAATCCCCCAGTGCTTCTCTGTTTTCACAGATACCCTGCCAGTAGTAACGACGTGTAAGATACTCCGCTGTGTTTCAACTTCACCAGGTTATCATCCTTAGAGTGGAACAGCCATTCCTTATCTGGTTAAGAAAGCTTTCGCCTAAAGCTGACACAAGTGATGCCACTCAAGATAGCCAGGCTGCACCAGCAGTGCCTTATGCGTTTATAGAGGTGCCTCCAAAAAGCTGATCCAACAGGCAAACAAAGGAGATGCACCCCTCCTCCTACTGCACGTGAATGGGCTTCAGGGGAACCTGCACGCAGAGCTCCCGTGGTTTGCTCTGTAGACAGACGTGATGGGGATGCCAAGGTAGTGCAGGAGGACGCCGTGCAAGCCCTCAGCAGGGCAGAGCAGGTATGCTCCGGAGGCAGCCACGCACCGCTTACATCACGGTGTGTAACTGCTCCGTTTTCCGGGCTCAGCGATTCCGGTGGCGAACTAGCAGATTTGCTTTGTTTTCCAGCAGACCTTTAATTCTGAAGCTGCTGGCTATGCCCGCCTAACCACACCTGCTCTGCCAGTGATCATCATCCTGCGTGCGACGGCATGCCCACCACCTCAGCAGAGGATGGATAGGTGTCCCACGGGCAAAGGGGAGCAGCTCGCTCGGCGCGCCGGCAACTCCCAACCCGCACACGGGGACGGGGCGGCCGAGCCCCACCAGCACGGCGGCCTCCGCCTCCCCACAGCCCCCGGGGGCCAGGACGGGCGAGCGGCGGGGCGGGGCGGGACGCGCGGCCCCACGGCATTGGCGGGCGGCGGGCGCCCTCTGCCGGCGGCGCGCGGTGCCTGCCGCGGGGACGGTTGGGCGGTGGCGCCCGTTAGTGCCCGTTGGTTGGGCGGGCGCGGCGGTGCCGTGCGGGGAGGTGCGGGGAAGGAGGCGGCCGCCGCTCCCCCGGCCGCGCTCTGGTGCAGTGGGAGAGCAGCCAGCCCCACCGGGACACGGGGTCCCTCCTTCAGAGAAATGGCCGCCGATCCTGGCGCGGGGATCGGGCTCCTCCGGGCACGGCTGCAGAGGGCTGTCAAAGCGTGCCTTCTTCCAGGGCTGAAGTCCTCCTGGGGTTTTTAGGGTTGCAGATGTTTCCTCCCCGCCAGGGCACGGTAACACAGTTCCTCTGCCCAACTGCTCCTAGGGGCATCAGATCCTGCTGTTTTGCTGATGTATGCCATGCTCCCCCAGGGAGCTGGGGCTGTGGTGCTATCAGCCAGCTCCTGCCCTCCTGGCATCACTTCCCTTCATTCCTGCCTCCTGCCCGGCTGGGTGAGGGCTCCAGGAGCAGCCTGCATGAGCTGGGTTCATACCCAGGGCTTCGGGAGGCACTGGCTGCCTGGGTGTCTGCCAGCAGCATGGCAGGGAGAGGTGATGTCTGGCAAAGGGGCACTGGAGCAGATGGAGTAACCCTGTGGGGAAAAAAAAAATGGACCCCATCTACATGACAGGATCCTGAGGAGGATATCCATGGCTTTCTCAGTCCTCGCCTGGTGGCAAAGTCCTTACCTGATGGAGAAGTAGAGTCATGTCTGGTGAAAAGGAAGAACACCTCCAGTCAGGAAATCAGGACCTCAGGATGTGGTGAAATTGTCGTGTAAGCCTGAAGAGTCTCAGTAGCAAATTTCCATTTGCTCTCCTGTCAGGTTTGAGGGAACTGGTAAGAACGTGGCACTGAAAGAACTCCTCTTGGAACCTGCAGCCTTTCAGGACTTCACTGGCCAAGCCTGGCCTATGGCTCTATTGCTATTGGATCCTGCCCTGTGTCAGTATTTACTAATGGTTTGGGACATTCAAGAAAGGATTTATTGAATTGTGAAAATTTTTGGAAGCTGAGATATTTCAAATTCTCCAGTTTGAGGATTTTGGTGCTAAAATCTTTCCAGTTCTTGCTATTTTGTGGTGGCCAAAGTAAAGGGTGCTGTAATATCACTCCAGCAAGAACCTCTGCTAAGAACCCTTCCCCTCTGAGAAGCATGGAGAACAGCTTTCTCCCTCTCTTTAGGCTCCCCTGTGTGGAAGTTGATAAGGTTTCCTTTCACAGCCCCTCTGCCTCAGGTGTCACTAAGGAAAGATGATTAGTTAGCAGAATCACCCACACACCTCAGCTGCCTCTCCATTTCAAGTTTACATATTTCTTCTGTTATTGTAACTGGTAGTAATGGGAATCTGCCTTAACCTTAGCCCTTGCAAATCCCTTCTGCTAGCAGTTCAGAAGTTAGACTAATTACTATTCTTAATTCCAGACAGAACTGAAAAAATTGGGGCTGTTCAGGCTATATAAGTGGACAGGAGCCAAAGCCTTGGATGCAGGCTTAAGTATCGGAGGTTCAAGCAAAAGCTGGTCTCAAAGCATTGAGGATAGAATTTGCTCTTGACCTAGGTATTGCACCTCTGTGGACTGTTGTGACCTGTCTTTTAGCTAGTATCCAAACTTCCAGTTTCTCCATCACACCCCAGTGTGTCTGTGGTAGTGCACTATCACTATGCTGCTTCCAGTGGACTTCTGAGTTTATCTCAGCGTGGGTGCAATTAAATCTGACCCAGAGGTTCAGCTTCATCACTCAAACCTGAGATGCTGGCACAAGCCCAGTTCTACCCATAAACCACAGTTTGAGAGCTGGAAATATTGGTTTCATCAAAGAAGTCCTTTGAGGTATTCACATTTATAATAAATCTCAGGATAAAAAAGGTGACAGCGACTGTAACTTGAAGAGTCATCACTGCCTGCACAGAAGCTTTGTTTCCAAGTTTGGTGCTAATAAGTCTCAGTATCGGGTCTTACTTACAATTTTAAAAAGCTTCCTTGGGGAGATTTGAAATGCATGACAGCTCCGATACTTGCTTAAAGCTGCATATTAATGAGCTGGAGTCCATTGGGAGACAGGGAGGAAATTGAAAGCGTTTGTAGTAATGGTGACAAAGAATTAATTGTAAAGATAGAAACAGCTAATTATTAAGAGCTACAAACAGAATCACCAGAACTTTCCCAGTTTGATGTATTTCTTCTCTAAAACCACTCCAGTTCTTGTTCTTACCCCTTTGGCTAAGCATAGGATCATTTCAGCACAAAGCTCTAACGCACCTCAAGTCCCTTGTCCTTTTGTACAGCCCACACAGCAGCAGAAGCACACAGATCCACAGCCCAAGTATTCTGCAGGATTTAGGAATCCATGCAGTATGGGAGGAGTTTAGCTGTATAAACCACATTTGCATTTCTGATGTTGTAGGTAATGCTCCTTCTGTAGTATTGGGATATATTGTGCTTCTGGAGCATGTTTTTCTACTCGCTCTTGACAATTGTTGAGTATGATATCACAGAGAATTAAGACTGGGCATTTCCTCCGTGTGAGCTGGCTTCTGAGGTGTTTGCTGTAGCACAATTTCTATATCAATCCCCAGATTTACCTTGTGTGTGAGCCTTAAAAAAGACTGACACTGGAAAAGTGTACTTCTCATGCACTGCTGTAATTCCCACTCCTGGGTGGTGTAACACAGACATGGAACTCTCTGGTGGTCCACACTACAGCTTCTACTTCTTCCTGTTACTAGCAGATCTGCATTGGTACACTCTACACCTTTTACTACTCCAAGCAACAGCAGAGTTTTACTGTCATCCTGACAGGGGTATGTCTCCCTGTTTGCTTATTGTAGCCCTTCCACCTCAGGGCCGTTGCGCAGGTGTTTAGCCTGTACTTTCCTTGCTTCACGAAGAGCCTCCTCGAGACTCACTGTAATAAAAAAGGAAGCCATTTGTGTTCAAATTTAGACAAAGAGTCTCATTCTGTAGCAAACCAGTTGCCTTTGAATCTTGCCCTTGCCCAGTACCAAAAGCAATCTACTTTCCATGAAGGGCCGTCTGTTTGGATTTATTTTGGATGAAAGATTTTTCTATATCTCAAATGTAAAATATTTCATAGATTTTCTAGAAACTGCTTTCATAGTTTCCATCCCACAGCACTGCCTACTTTCATAAATCTTTATGTTCTCTGTAAAAATCAATGCCGACTTATTAATACAATATTGATATGTGTTTTGTAAGTAATACAGGATGCGGTGTCATGCACATACATATACTCACAGAGCAGGGTTGCATGGAGAAGTTTACAGTCATTTTATGCAGTGGGATACATTTCAATGACAAGCCTGCACACAGCCAATTTCAGTTAAGCTCATGCATTCAAACACTGTAATTTTACAGAATCCCATTTTCTGTAACTCCGGCACAATAAGCATTCATTGCAATGCCAGACAACCATTTTGAAAATGGAAGAAAGGGAGAGTACCTGTGAGTCCCAAAGCACCAAGCCCCAGCAATGCAGATTTTAAACAGAACAGCAACAGAGCAAGGAAACATTGGAGTATCAACAGCTGATCACAGGCTTTAAAGGAGAAAAATGCGAGCTGCTGCTGAGGTCTAGAAACCTTGTGTGCCTCTGTGGGCACGTGGAAAATCCACTGACTGCTTGCTGTGAAAGGCTTGGTGGAGCCACATCCAGGGTGATGCTACAGCAGCATGCGGCACCTGTAGGATTGTGGCAGAAGCCCCCATTGACAGTGTCTGCTGACTGCCATGGCCAGCACAGCCATGCTGAGGGAGCCTGTGGCAGCCAGAACTGCTAGGACCTGGCTCTGGCATACTGCTGGCCATTCTCCCCACATGCAGTGACACTGGCTAGAGATATTAGAGGGCAAAGGAGCCCTTATAAACATTCTTCAAAGACTCTCATAACTACCTCAGGGACTGAGGAAAAACGTGTCTTCCAGAAGAATTATTCTCAGTAATCTTCTTTGGATAGAAGAGGGGAGAAGATGGTATTGATGGTATTAACAAATAACAGCATTAACAGGCGGAATATAGGCCAGCATGTGCCAAAGTTAGAAAACAGGCAAAGTGGCTCCCGGAGGGCAGCAAGCACAAGGCCCATGTGCATGCCTGATTCAGCCTAGGAGGCAGGGACACAGGCAAGCAGTGCAGATGGCATGGAGGGGGGTAAGCGGAGGTAACATAGCAAAGTGAACAGGCAGTCTTGAGAAACAAACAGTGAAGCATTTATATCATCACATTTTTATGCTGCAGTCTGTCTTGTTACAGGAGTAATTTATAGCAGTACAGATCAACAGCAGAGCTGGCATCACAGGCACTAGTCTGTCATAGTCTTGAATGTGTAAATGCCTCAGATGAAACACTATATAAAAGGCAGAAGGCATTTCTTTTCTGCCCCTCAGCTCACCTGAGGTGAACTAATCCAACTCAGTGCTCAAACAACAGAGAATTACGTTCATTATAGCCTATGTCAGATGTCTCACCCTAGTATGTTCCTGAGATTTTTGTAATGGTAGGCATTGCAGATATGTGAGCATCTGTTTCATCTGAAACCCTTTTTCAATTCCTTTTCAAACCTTTCGTACATTTCTTTTACCACCAAGTGTAGGGTTAAAAGTGAACCTTACAGCATGCAGATTTCCAAAAATTTTAGTTACCTTGTTCTCTTTGCTGTACATCATTCCATGCTGGTTATATTCTTTATGAAGCAACTGCAGAGGGCTGATGGCTAGCTTATCTGCATGCCATTTCCCTCACACCTTTCTGTTATCTGCCTCTAGTTTGTCACTGCTTTGAAAGACACAGTTTGTTCCCCATATCCCTCCTTTCATCAGCTCGCTGGCAGCTGGGGAGGCAGAGCCATGGCTAGACCTCACACCTCCTGAGGATGCAGGTCAGTGGCCAAGAAAAGTATAGAGGTGCTCTATTTGCCCTTCTCTGTCCATCACAATGAGTTTTCCCCTGGCTTATTTGTGCTCTCCTGCTATGGCTACATAAGTAACCCATTGGGGGAATCCAGGAGGATTCATGACTGGACCCAGATGACGGCGGGTTTTGAGTCTGCCCGTCAGGGGCTGTTCAGACTTGGTAGCACAGCTCTGGAGTGCTCACAGAGCAGGGCATGAGTAAGGCATATCTGTTCCTCAGAGGGACACCACAAGGCCAGTGCCATGGGTGAGCATGGTTAGCTGTGCACAGGAACTTCTTTCAGGTTTAAACAGATAAGCAGCCTTATCACTTAGCACAGAAGTTGGTGTGTGGGAGATGACTCCAACAGCCTGCCTGTGTGCCCAGGCAGGCTTGGGTAAAGGTCGGCTGCACAGTTTCAGAGCAGGCTTGCTCTCAGCTTTAGGAAAGTCTCCGTCTGTCCCCTCAAGCTGTGCTCTGCCCCTGGAAGCAACACAAGCATGAGGCAGCTGTGCTCAGCAGCATGTCCCCGCCTGCTGCCTTAATGATGTGGCTCATTTCTGAACCATAACTATTCTGTCAAACACCATGACAGAAGGAAAACAATCCCATACCTTGGCAGCTAGCAACACAAACACAGTTTCAGAGGTGGGCTGGCAGCAGTTGATGGACATTTCTTCCTACTGATGGAAAGCTTTGGCAGAGTGGAATGCACTACCTGTGTTACCAAGTTCAGCAGAACTGGGTCTTCTATTCTTTAGAGAGAGCTTGTCTGCTTGTTAATGTTTTACAAATCTAACATAAATGGAAGTTTAGATGGTTATTTTTTTGGATTTAAAGCTCATTTTACTGGTTACACCCATTGAGCTTGTACCCGTGTGAGCAGGTGCAAGTTGAACTGGAGAGAGCCAGCTTTATTTGGTAGCAATGTTCAGACATAAAGCTGCATCAGTTTGACAAAGCCAATTTAACATAACAGCCTGTTGTGGCTTAACCCCAGCCAGCAAGTAAGCACTACACAGTCACCCACTCACTCCCCCTGCTCCCAGCAGGAAGGGGGAAGAGAATTGGAAGGGTAAAAGTGAGAAAACTTGTGGGTCGAGATAACAGTTTAATAATTTAAATATAATGACAGTAATAATAATTTATAATGAAAAGGAAAATAACAGCGAGAAATAAAACACAAAGACAAGTGATGCAAATTAAAACAATTGCTCACCACCAACCGACCGATGCCCAGCCAGTCCCTGAGCAGCAGTTCCCCCCACCAACCTTCCCCCAGTTTTTATTGCTGAGCATGGTGTTATCTGGTATGGGATATCCCTGTGGCCAGTTGGGGTCAGCTGTCCTGGCTATGTCCCCTCCCAGCTTCTTGTGCACCCTCAGCCTACTCGCTGGTGGGGTGGGGTGAGGAGCAGAAAGGGCTTGACTCTGTGTGAGCACTGCTCACACTAACTAAACCAGCCCTGTATTATAAACACTGCTTTCAGCACAAATCCAAAACACAACCCCATACCAGCTGCTATGAAGAAAATTAACCCTACCCCAGCCAAAACCAGCACATAGCCATAACTGCACTGCAGAAAGATGAATACTTTACTAACAACTGCACTGGTGGTGGAGGTTAGCTCTCTTAGTCTGCCCCACTGCTCCTCACTGCCTCTTTCCCAGAGGTTTCCCTCTCTTCAGATCCACCAGGATGTCTCTCTATGCATAGACAGGGCTTCAGAGTGTTTATAATTGCCTACATTTTAATTAGGTTGCTTATCCTAGCTCATATTAAAGAAATGTTCGCCCATGTAATTAGCCTTATTGAGCATTTTAACCAGCGCTAGCCTCACCACTGTATTCATTGCGTGGTATCTGATCTGCAATGATGCAATTACATCAATTTGCAGTAATGAATTTGGTCCAAATCTCCTAGAACAGACAAGGTGGGAGTCTGGAAAGTGGCTGATGCTGTAGGAGAGTCACACTGCCATTCTGTGACGAAGGAGTTCTGGACAGCAGTCATGTATTCGATATGAAAATGCTGTGTGCTGCAGTGACAGCTGAGGCTGGTCCCATCTGAAAGTACGGACCACTATTCTGGGATGAACGTTGCTAGGTGAGGGCACTTGTTAATAATTTTAACGTTTACTGAGAAGCCTTGGGTGCCAGTATTTTCACACACTTACTTGTCCAATGAGACTGCAAACTGAAACAGGCCACTCGTCCAAAAGAGCTGGAATCTGTGCTCTGGAGCTGCCCAGTCTCTGTGTTTGTGAATGTGTATGGGATGCCATGCCACACTGCTGGGGGCAGCTGGAGCTTCATTATTCACTAACAGGAACAGAATGGGGCTGAGGCAGCAGCCTGAGGACAGGATGCCTTTTGGATCCCAAAGGCTCCAGTGATTTTGTATTGATCTGTGTTCTTGTTGGCGGTGGAAGTCTGGTGCTTGCTCCAGTATTATTTACACTTTAGTCTATGACAACTGTGTCTTTGGTAGGTGGAAGAGATACTGCAAGCCTGGGAGGCGTGTTCTTTTAAGGTTGTTTATATACAAATAAATAAACAAACCAGTAGCAGTGAGTGGAAGATCTCAGAAGAAATGGAGTGTTTCTGTAGCATGCTGGGCCTGCTTAAAATTGAAAGGAAGATTGTAGTAATTCTGACCTTTTTTCTAGGAAAAGCTGCACTCTCCCTCAGGGTGGTGATGAGACTTGATGTAAGGATCACCCTCTAGAGAGGAATGTATGTAAGGTTGTATCCTTCAGAGTATCTTCGTCTTACTTGGGCTTCAATCTGAAGTATTTATCACAGAGAAAACATTTTCATTGCTAAAAAGTGTGGAGAAAGCTCCAGAGGGACCAGAAAGAGTATTGCTAACATTTCTAAACTGTCTTATTACATGCCACACAGCTGTGAAGTTGCATTCAGAAAACATGTATGGAGATACATCCTCTCCTGTTAGACAGCCACTCTTCCCACTTGTGGAGGCCGATGTCTTGTGGAAGTGATTCTCAGGATTACTTGGAAAGCAAAGGTCTTTGGCTCACAAATACAGCTGACTGACTTACCTTTTTTTCTGTGCATGTTAGGTTTGTCCAGTCATTCACATTCTTTCACATGCTTGACTGGAACAAATTTTCTTAGACTTTAAAGGAAGGTTGTAACCTTTCAAGGAAGTGTTTTAGGAATCTACTCAGACACTAGCTAATCAGTAGGGGGTCCCTATGAGTTGACAAGTCTTTGTTGAATGAGTCTGACAAACTAGGAAGAAAGAATTGCTACATATAGTTCAAGTCAATCTGAAAAAGAATGGACAGCTAGGGCCATATGGCAACTTCAGAATTACTAATTGCCATGCAAATAACAATAAAATTAAGGCTACAAGCTTGTAGGCTTCTTCAGGGGAAGGTCCTGCTGACATTCAGGACTTAGGCAAAGGATGAGTAGGTATGTTTCTTTGTGCAACTCTGTGTTTACCATCTTCTGTGTTGAAAGAAAAACACACATATCTCCTCCTAAGATGAACTGTTTACTACAAAGGCTACCTACCTGCCTAGACACCTGTTGCTCTTTTTGTTTATAGCACACTAATGAAAAGAAACTGGTGTTAATTAGGCATTAGAGTTGTTTTCAGACTTACTAAGGAGATATTAAAACTTTAAAAAGTGAAACAAGAAATCCTTCTAGATAATTACCTACAGCTAGTTATTTTACATGTCTCATCAGCATTACCAGTAAGGGTTCTGTAAGCCAGTCTGGAACACTGGACAATTCACATTTCTTTGAGCAAACAGGCCAAGGAGGTGTTTTTTAATGGATTACATAAATGAAGTTAGTTTGCTAACTGCACCCAGCATCTTGTATATTCAAGATTCCTCTCCAAGCTTTAGATACATGGAATACTGATAACAGCAGTTCTTAAAACTCAAGCTCTTGTCTTGATAAATAAGGATAACTTGCAGACAGACTAATCCTGAAATTCTTCTGCATGCCTTCTTCAAGCAGGCTTTTAAACAGTGTCTGCATTTTCTTATTCATGATACGTGCCAAATGCTTGGTGCCAGGATGTGGCATCTTAATGAGGCTTGTTTGCTGGCGCACTTTGACATCACATTTGTTGCAAGAAAGGGCCCCGGCTACCTTCTCAGGCCCGACTTCTTTTTAGGGTCTTGAAGATGTCAGTAAGGGGAATAAATACAAAGAACCTGTCTTAACAATCTCTGCTTGCAAGGAAATAACTTCATTTGACCCATGGACTAGATTGGCAATCACAGACCATGCAGGAAAGTGGAACATGTAGCCCAAATTAATGAGTAATTGAAGGACTGTTCTGCAAAAGGAAACCATTTCTAATCTGTGAGTGTAGCAATGCATGGCCGATCTACAGATTTCTGTAACTAGCAGGCATCCAAAATATACTGTTGATGCCACCAGCACCCCTGCAGAATAAAGCATTCTGTTCAGAAGGAGGAAGATGGTAGTCAGAGTATGCTCTTGCATATGAACTTTTGATCCATCCAAGTACTGCTGAAGGCACAGCTTGTACCCTGAACTTTCAGTGTAGGAAATAATAATCTCCTTTGGATGCATCAGTGTGAGGACAAGTAGGAGAAGATGAGAGAGCAGTTTGGCGCTGTTGGCTCCCTAATGGCATGTGTCTTGCACATTCCAGGAATCAAGATAGGCAAAGAGAACTTTAAGGAAGTACTAAGGGGTGCAGGTTTTAAAGCAATATGGGAGAGACAGAGAGATCTACACAATTCCATGAAATTGGATAGGTTGACCGCGTTCCCCTCGTTTGCCTCTGGTACAGCTTTTGTCTCCAGTAAACTGCTTTAGCAAGGCACAGACTTTACAACAACCCATTAGATTAGGCTCAAGCTGAACAATTTTTGGTTCCTGTAATTTGTAATTTGGACACACTGATGTTGGTTAGAGATACAACAACTGAATAGGTACTGTTCCTCTATTCCATAATACACAGGTCCCTTCAGCAGCAGCTTTATTCTGCATTTGATGGTACAGATGTTAATGGGCCAGAGAGTACTTACTTGTACAAATCATACTCTGCACATGTAGCTCAGTTATACAGCGTTTTCAAAGAGACCAATTTCTTCTCAACATGGTTGCCAAGTAGGCCACTATATGGGGACATAATGAGTTGACTTTAGATTTGTATGAAAACAGAGTCTATGATGGAAACATAAAAATCTGTACACTTGTATAAGGTACATCCCCTCACTGCGAGAGTCAAGGATGATGAAAAACACTGTACTGTCTCTGTGAGAGGGACACTTAGTGGACAGTGAAGCTGGTCCCTTATGGAATGTTGTAGTAGACTAATGATGTTATCAGTAACATGAAGCTTGTAATGAATGTGGAGAGTTTATCTTATTTTTACAATCCGGAATGAGAGGAGTGTGACTCCACAACCTAACCTGTCATTAATGTCATTGATTTGGTATAGTTCGTGTTTCTATTGCCAGTGCAGGGGCAGTATGAAAGCTGGGGACTGCTGAGAGACCATGGGAGTCTGCTGGGGCAGCTGTAGTGGGGCTGTAAGGGGAACAGAGCAGGGCTTTCTCCCCAGCTGGGGAACAGCGATGGTCTGTAAGTGCTGCAGTTCAGAGGAACGCTCATGGATCAGCAGGGACTGAAAGACAGCCATTTCTGAACAAATTTATTTAATCCACCAACTATCTGAAAAACGTCCTGTAAACAGAATCTTATCTGTTGTTCTTAAACAAATATTGTAAAGCTTAAAGATTTCATCAGCAGAGCAAAAGTTTAATGCAAAAGTTTTACCTTACGGTTTATATCTGGTTCAGAGCGTAACAAAAGGCAAGTGAACTTGCTAGTCTCAGCTGGGTGCACATGACTGCTGGACAAACAGTAGGTAATTCCAACAGAGAAAGGGGAAGAATGTTCCTCTGCCATTTTTATTATCCTTGTTATGAATTTTCATTGCCGAAAGGTAAGTTACAAAGTTAAATTTTAGCAGTGATGAATGCATTGTTTCTTCTCATGCTCCTTGATATACACTCATTAGCTGATGTCAAGATCTGGTTCTCAGCCAGCTGTTTGAAAGGCCAGGCAAGCTTTCTGTGTGTGTGAGGGAAGGCTCTCGTCTTTTTCCCACCATTATTTACCTGTAGTTTCTGATGGTGTACCTCATAGACCACACTGATTATAGAAACAAGAAACATATTTGAGCAGCGTTAATCAGAATTCAGCTTCCAACAGAGGACACTACAACACACATTAAATACAGTTTAGAAAGGCATGTATTTCTACATGCCAAAACTACTTACTTTCAGATTGATTTTATTATTTTTGAAGCTATTGCGAGAAGTGAGGAAGGCAGATTATTTCTTATTTCTGGTTTAAATGAAATCAAAGAGTAAGTCTGATTAAAAGCTTCTAAACCCAAGACCTTTACAAATGCAGAAATGTGACAACTCTATAAAAAAGAGATTCCAAAACCTTTGCACCAGTTTCTCATAGATGCCAGTGGGAACATATTTTTGTTTTAAAATAAAAACTGTTTGTACCATAAGCATCTCTGAAGATGGGAATACATGTACTTTTGCCTCTGAAAGGTTCTCCACTTACCATTTCTTCCTCTCTTTTCTGAATTTCCTTGAAGATACATTCCTTTTACTGAGGTTTCCATGGTTATTGATCTCTTGAAGTTGTCATATTAGCCCAGGCAACTTCTGTTTCTCTGTGTGTCTCAGTCTTTGAATGCAGGTGTTGGTTTTTCCATTTTGTAGACACCCTATTCGACAAGTTCTGGTCACTGAATTGGACTGACCTTCCATCTTGATTTGTGTATAGAGCATTTGTTCTCTGAATTTAAATCTTTTTCCTGAGCTTGCCTTTTTGCAAGCATAGAATAGTACAGAGCATGATTGACATTAGCTATCCTGGGTGTGAACTTTGTGTGTAAAAAGGTGTATGGGTCCAAAACATCTACTTGTAGGTCATTTTTTCTAATTCTGTGTTTGTACCAGGTGTGTGCAGTTTAGCATTCATCATTTGCCCTTGTGACTGTGTGTCACTATAAAGCTTTTGCTTCCCCACTGAGAAAGGGCAAGGAGTGAGCAATGATGTTCGACTTCTGCATTATCCTGACAAACCAGAACAGTCTTTCTCTGCATTGTACAGCTGTAGGCTTCCAGCTGGCATTGCCTCCTATGGGACCAGTGTTTCTGTCTATGAAGGGCTACCTAGCATGGCTTACAAAGTGGCTATGTTCTTCCACAGTGAGGAACTAGTGTCTGTGGGTATAGACCATTCTCAGAACACTGAAATGGTCCTTTCCCCCCAACACCAAGCGGTCAGGTTCTGAAATACAGATGTGACAGAGGGAGCTTACGGAGCCTGTGGGAATCCCAAGATAAAATTCTGCCATTCCACCCAAAAGAAGAGTTATCATTATTCCTCTCTGCCTGCCAGAGCTCATCCTCTCAGTGGGTATTGCTAAACTATCCCTGTCAGACAGAATGTGCCCTTGGCAATTAGCAAAGTTCATATGAAGATATTTATCTCTTACTTGTGGTTTTTTTTAAAGCTTTGCAGTGTCTGCTACTGTCCCTGATGTTCATTTACCTGTTTTAAAGAGTAAGTTCCTGGGAAAGATTCCCTACCCCAACTACTCCACTGTGTTATGCTGGGCAGGTGGTACATTTTTAAAGAGGAAAGTAGAGATCTCACCAACAAGCACATCTCGTATTATTGCCAAAAGACATTGCACGCCTTTGTGATTTGGAAGATGTTAAAAATAAAGAGTTTCAGTCCCATTTGTGAGAAAATCCAAAGGACACATTTCCACATGCCCCCTCTCTTTGTGGCCACTCAGTTCTACCCCATGGAGCCACAAGACTTCAATGAGAACATCTCAAAAGCCCAAGAGCACATTGCCATAGGAAATTTACAGGAGGAACTTCATATCAGTGTAAAGCCCATGCTTATATGCTTTCAACAGTTCCTTTTACCTCTGTTTCCAGTGCAGTTTTACAGATATTTTCAGGATATGTACTTTGGTGTGACATCATTCCTTCCTTCCTTTTGCTTGCTTGATTGCTTGCATGGAATTGGTTGAGTCAAGGGCCCTGTACTTAAGAGTTGTTTTCCCACTCCTAGTTATACAACTTCTTCAGAAAGTTCTCCGCTGCTGATCTCAACAGTTAATGGTAAAACATATTTAATTTAACTATCTCTGCAACTTTGATGAAGCTAGAGTGGGGTTTTTTTAGCTTTGTCTCTGCAATATTGAGCACAACTTCACCATGCAAATACATATTTCAACAAAGTTGTCCTTAAAGATGAACTACTGAGTTTTTCTTGGTTGTGTTACTATAAATTAAAATGAAGCTAAATTTTGGTCTTTGCTTCTAGTTTCCACCTGGACCATAACACATCCTTAGTATTCTATCACCATAAAACCTGAATTAGTGTAATGCATAAAACTTGCATAACATGCACATGTGGAAGACCTCAAATAGCTTCAAATTCTTGCCTTAAATTATCCACTCCAAAATCACACCCCTAGAAAACCTGAGAACTCCATTCTGGTTACTCACTAGGCTGGTGTCTAGCTGAAGACATGGCTGCATACTGTAAAGCAAAGCTTAGGACCTGTTCTGCACTGAAGGATGCTGTCACCTTGGCAGGAAAGGGACTACTGTTGACAGCAAATATTCAAAGGCTTTCCTCTACATGAAACATCTTATTCCAAACTCTCTTTTTATGCTATTGTTTAGGCAGGTATTTGCAACAGGCAAGCCTGTTCTAAAAGGGTTTCTAAAAGGAATAGTTAAAGTCTAGGATAAAAGGAATTGGTTTAGTATGCAAAATCACAGAAGCAACATGTGTGTGTTTTTAAGGCCGTAGTGTTTCCAGGATAACACAGGAAGAGTAAATTCAAGCCTCCATGTGGTAGCATCCCTAGATTTTACGTTTTGTACTCTGAACAATATGGAAAAGTTCTGTTCGGTGAATCTTGCTGAATCTTGTGTGCTTGCAGAACTGTAGACAAGACTTAACTACCTACTCCCATGGTTTTACGGTTTTGCTCATTTCAGTGACACAACTTGCATGCTGGTTGTACATCTTTGTTAGATCTTCCACAGATGAGGCTTCATGTAATGAGACTAAAAGGTTTTTACAGTGCCTTGAGAGCCAGTACATCACTCTTTCTGAAGCTCTTCTGCAGACAGAACTTGCTTTGAAGTCAATGGGAGTTCTGTCTGAATAAGTACTTCAGGATTTGGGCCTCAGGATATAAATGCTGTGATCAATCTTTTGTGCATAATGACTAACATTTTCTTGGCTTTCAGAACTATACTAAGCCAAATAGTAGCCCCAGGGATTCAAAATGGGTTAAACAGGAGAATCTGTTTTGTTTCAACCTACATCTTTATTTAGCTTTTAAATCAGCATAGTTCCCATGCCTAGTACTGACCTGCCCAAAAAAACCCTCCAACAATAAGACCAGATGTTTCAATAGCTAGTTTTACAATCAAAACTTTCATGGCATGAAACAGTATGAAACAGTTGTGTTCAATGAAATACAAATGTACTTGCTGTAGACTGACCTGTTTAGAAGTTGCGACCTCAATGTACAGTCTGGAACAAAAGACTTTAAGGCTGAGGTCTGTAGGCACTGATTTTGATCAGAACATCACAGTACCAGACACTGTGCAAACATCAGAGTTAGCGATACAAGAAGTCGACAGTCTGGGTAGGCAAGACAGATATTCCCTGTCTCCTATTCCTTATAATTGCTCTGACTTTACAGATGGAAAGTTCAGCTAGGGAGAGATCATATGACTTGACTTACCCATTACCTCTCACAAAGTCTAGAATGAAACCTGCCTCCCAACCTCGTGCCTTACTGTCAAGACTATGCTCCCCCTTTTACACAGTGATAACAGTACATTAGAGGACTTCAAAAATCATAGCTTCCCATCCCAGCCTTGGCTGAACTCCAGCATTCCCAGCCACTTTCCCCCCTGTATTTTCATCTCTGTGCAAAACAATGGGGTCTTTGACATTTCAAATCACTCAATTTCTACTCCAGAAACTTTGGAATCACACAATACTTTTCATGTGAAAGTTTGTTTGGTAAAAACTGAATGTAGGGGTTTTTTAACCAATGGAATGATTTACTTTTGTCTGTCCCGTTCGAGTTCAGACAAAGGTACTTTATTACATCTGCAAATTTTCACATTTTAGCAGTTGCTTGATAAATTTAATCAAATTTTATTACTATGTGCAGTGATCAAATGCTTCTTTGGGCTTGCATGTAACTGATTAGAAATTACCATGTAAATGGGCCATTAGCTGACATAAAGAACTGCTATGAATTTGACCAGAGCTGCACTCACCTGTTTCTCTTTCTACTACCTTTTGCTTTTTGTTACTTTGTGTTGACTTTGACTGTCCCTGGCATATTTTTCCAGTCTAAAGTAAAACAAGAATCTTGCTCAATATTGCATATGTTTAAGATAACAGACTGTTCTTTATTTAGAAAGATAAAATTCTTTATCACAAGTCCTTTTAAAAAAAGTATCTTGTCAGAGGTATACTCTTATTTTTGTATTCTTTATTTGATATTTTTAAGTTTAAGTACCCATCAGTAGAACTTAATCTGACCAGTTTCTCCATAACACTTTTGGTGTCCTACACTGACCTCTCGGGGTCTCCAGTAAGCGTAGCTGTTGTGGTTTTCTAACGGTGGCTACCATATGGCCTCAGTTCTTCCTGTTACCTGTGATGAGCATTTTGTCAGTGCTGGTTTCAGTGGAAGCAAGTCTAAATCCAGTCATAAATGACAGCCTGATATGGGCAGCTGTCAGAACAAGCAGCTCAGCTCAGGCATCGGCAGTGTGGGGCAGAGCAAAACCCCCTTGCATTTTCAACAGGTTATTATGCAACTGGGTTAATCAAACAAGGTATAAAAGAACCAAGAGAAAAGATAGACTGAAAAAAGAGAAAGAAGGAAAAACATTGCAAATTCTTGTTGCCTGAACAGAGGTGACAGGCTGAATGTTTTGCAGGCTCTTACCTCTGTGAAACATGGGTGAAGGTGCATAGGTGAAAAGCTCTGTTTCTTTCCTGGAGTTCCAGGTCTGATGCTGGCCCCTTAGCATTTTGATGGAGAAAGTTCTGCAACTTCTGTTTCTGCCCACAGTCATTGAAGAGTCTAAAATAACTGTAAATACCATGTTGGTATCCACTGCAATGGGAAAACATTGAAGCCTTCAGGTGTGAATATATATGGAACTGTCACTAACAGACAGCAAAGTGTTTCGAAGTAGCAACTCCAAAGCTGGTAAGAGTAACATAAGAAGAAATGTATGATCTGGAATATGAGCAGTAGGACTCCCAAACACAAGTTCAGCAACTGGAAGAATTTCTCCACAGTATCAGTAAGACTGAGAAGGTCTCCACTGTATACCAGGTATGCCCTGACACAGCTGAACTTAAAGTTCTAAACAAGTAAAGTCTTGTCCAGCCCACAACTTGCAGCAGTGAAATAAACAGCCTGCTGCTTCAGTTGTATTTGTAGATGGTTTCCAGTGTTTGCGTCTTTGATTTCTTCTTTTTTTTTTTTTTTTTCCATCTGGGTAATGAATTCCCTTCCCTCTCCCTCCTTCAACTAGGTCAGAAACCCTCTGACTTCCCCAGTTTCTTCAAAGCCTTGGCTCTTCTCCCCTGTGTGGATTTAGTCCAGGTGCTAGGCTGGTTCCTCCCTAGAGGCTTCTCCGTGCAATCCACTCCATTATCTTGGTTCCTGATCTTGAGGTAAGAGGCAAAACAGCCAGCAAGGAGAGGCACGTAGCAAGAGACAGCTCAAGACCACTCAACAGTTCAATTTGTCCACCTCAAAGATGAAGACATACTAAGGTGTTTTCCCCTTCAAATTTAGAAACAAAGAGGGGTTTTTAGTTATAGCAAAGTGGTTCCCCAAGTCTCTTTTCTTCCCCTTTCCCCTAAGGTATGGGCCCCTGCTCATCCCCAAGGAACACATAGATGCAGGGCACTCAGAGAGCCAGTGTCAGGGAGCTTTGAACAGTCCCCCGTAAGCAGCCCACCACAACCATGGGGAGATATGGGTGGGCACAGCATAGGCTGGCAAGTCATAGAGGACAAGGGTACAGTTGTGTGTGGCGCTGCTCAGTGCTTCTGGGGTGACCCATGGGGCAGCTCCTTCACAAGCCCATCAGGTCACTGCTACGTGATCCTAGCTGGCAGGGAGTGCTCAGCTTTTAGGATCCTACAGAGTCTCAGATTGGTTCCTCGCACTTCCTTCACCCAAAATTTGGAAACTTTCTAGGCAATGGAATTTGGTTGCTTATGCCCAAAGTGGAGACTGCAATTTGCTTTCATCTGTCCTATTTGCACATATTTCTCTTGGGGACAGGTATAAGGAAATGGGGCTGGAGGAGCTGCTGTGTGATAAATTCAGACACAATCACACTTTTTAACTTGCCAGAATACCCTCTTCCCTTGCATTTGAGGACTGCAGAATAAAAAAATTATATATAGATCATTAAAGGATATATGTTAAGATAGTATCCGCACTATGAATTGTAACTGTGTTGTATGTACATGGGCATCCTGATTTGATACATCAACAGCTGAGGCAGCCTCTGGGGGCAGCACCGCTAGAAACAAATTTTGGTCTCTCTGGAGCACTGTGAGCTATTAAATGATTTCCTGAAATAAATATCTTCCTGCTGACATCCAAGATGAGGCTGACAGTGGCTCTGAGACTGCAGAATATGAATTAAAGTTGTATTCATGCCAGCTGTGTTAGAAACCCAGTACAACACACTGCATATCAAACCGGAGAAAGATTCATCTAGGGAAAATAATTTTGGCTTCCAAAGAGGGACTAAAGAAGGCTAATAAAAAATATGTTTTCTTAATGGTCCTCTGTTGCTCTTGCTTTAATCTTCAAAAACCTGTAACTTCACACATTATAACACTAATGATTACCTTTGGTTTTCATTCTTACTGACAAAGAAATGAAATACACAGTAAATGTGTTAGCTAGAGTGCACTGCAGAGTCTTAGAACCACTGCAACAGTGGTTCCCAGATGGAAATTCAGCTTAGAAATAGGCAAATGTTGTTTACCTGCATCAACCATTTGTAGCCTTATTGTTTCAGGAAATAGCAGTGAAAGACAGCTTGGGTTAGAGAAGTAAAACAAGAATTAAAAATCAGCCTCTTTCAGAATGCTTCCATCACCACATTTAGATCATGATAATCCCTTCTTTGTGAGGCATACCAGCTCCCTTGCAGCTCTGTATGGAAACAGCTTCTCTGAGCTTTCACCTCAAGTGAAACAAATGGGTAGAGCAAGAGACCTGACGTGAGGAGCCCTGTGCTCTGTTCTCAGCTCTTCTAGAGCTGAGAACAACTAGAAGAGCATGACAGAGGGTAAGGGTTTAATGCCGCCATGTGTCAGTCTTCCCCAAATTTCCTCTCATGATGAAGTCTGTTGATGACACAGAGCTGGGATATGCAGTTGAGGCAGAGGAGTGGTAAGACACTGTACAGGAGGAAACCAAACTTGATAGAGAGTAGAAAAACAGAAATGGGGTGGAAGGTGTGGAGCACAAAGTGCAAGATGGTGTCCCTGGGGACCGGACCACAGAATCTTCTACAAAATGAGACTTCATCAGTTGAGGGCAACCATTGGTCACTTGTTAGAAGATGATGTACAAGGCAAGAACTTGAGAGGAAAGAGCTTGAACTCATATTAAAGGACAACAGCACAGTAACAGTCAAGAAAATTATTAAGCTAGAATTGAGAACAGCAGATGAGATCTGTGGTGGTCTTCTAGCAGGATAGTTGAGACACGTATTCTACAGTAACATCTTTCAAAAAATAGTGCTTTATGAGTTTATGAAAATCAAATTCCAGTCCCATGATCTCAAGGCAACAGCGCAGAGTTTTGAACAGTTTAAGCTCCTCACTTTCAAACTGGTCATGAAAGGTGGACTGTATATTGCCTATAGTAACAGAAATGTTCTTGAGGATTTCTTTGTAAATTTGACTATGGCAATGGTTTGAGTGCTATCTGCATGTTTAAAATGGAAGCAAAATACCATGTGCCAATGGATGAGTAACATAAAATAGAACTAACTGGTCCAGTTTAATTGCCTATGGTAGAATCATAGAATCACAGAATCATAGAATAGTAAGGGTTGGAAAGGACCTTAAGATCATCTAGTTCCAACCCCCCTGCCATGGGCAGGGACACCTCGTACTAAACCATGTCACCCAAGGCTCTGTCCAACCTGGCCTTGAACACTGCCAGGGACGGAGCATTCACAACTTCCTTGGGCAACCCATTCCAGTGCCTCACCACCCTCGCTGTAAAGAGCTTCTTCCTTAGATCTAATCTAAACTTCCCCTGTTTAAGTTTGAATCCATTGCCCCTTGTCCTACCACTACAGTCCCTAAGGAAGAGTCCCTCCCCAGCATCCTTATAGACCCCCTTCAGATACTGGAAGGCTGCTATGAGGTCTCCACGCAGCCTTCTCTTCTCCAGGCTGAACAGCCCCAACTCTCTCAACCTGTCTTCATACAGGAGGTGCTCCAGCCCTCTTACCATCCTCGTGGCCCTCCTCTGGACTCGCTCCAACAGCTCCATGTCCTTTTAATGTTGAGGACACCAGAACTGTACACAATACTCCAAATGAGGTCTCACGAGAGCTGAGTAGAGGGGCAGGATCACCTCCTTTGACCTGCTGGTCATGCTTCTTTTGATGCAGCCCAGGATGCGGTTGGCTTTCTGGGCTGCAAGCGCACACTGCCGGCTCATGTTAAGCTTCTCATCAACCAACACCCCCAAGTCCTTCTCCGCAGGGCTGCTCTGAATTTCTTCTCCGCCGAACCTGTAGCTGTGCCTGGAATTGCCCCGACCCAGGTGTAAACCAAACACAAATATTTGACAATACCTAGAAACTGTAGGAAGCTTATTTGATCTATTATATTTCAAAAGGAGTAGCCTACATTGTGCTTCATTAGTTAAGCACAGAGATTACATATAAATATAAAAGCTTTATCTTAGTAGCATGCCTTCACAATTTTAGTCATCTTAAGGTACTCACCTACTTATTACCCACTTTCACAGGTCTCATTTTTCCATTAATTTTTCAGAAGCAACTGTAATTTCTTAACTCCATTAACATTATTTTTCCTGTTATTTTCAAACCAAATTCCACGATTTCTTTTCCAGACTTTACACAGTATTTCTGTCAAAAGCTCTTTTTCCAGGTGTGACTATATTTCAACATATATACAGAACTGAAGGAAATATAGCTACACAGATTTTATTTTAATTATAAGCACGAAGTCACAAACTGAGTTTTGTTACACTTTAAAATACTCCTTTCAACTAACTGCCAATGTACACTGCTGTTACCAAAAGGCATCTCAAATACTAAAGGGCAAGATCTTAAGTTTCATCTACTACCAGCTTTGAAATGTAGTTTCTGTAGCGAACAGTATTTGTTTCTGGATCTAGAGCAACAGAGAGCATGTTCTCCATTTCTTCCTCAGTAAAGGGCTCACCTGAAAGACAGCAGAGAATAACACTTTGTCTTCATTATTCTTTTAAGGGCTGGCAAATTACACTGCTCTTTCCTTGAAAGGATCTCCTTTTAGTCCTCACACGGACGAGAAAAGGAGTAACATGAAGAATCCGATTCCTTCACTTTTGCCAATATAAGTCCTGCACACCAAGCGAGCTGGTCGAAGGGAAAGGAGACAGAGGGCCTGGGTCTTCTGATCTCCCTTTAGTTCAGAGAGAACAAAACGGCCTGTTCTGCTCTGCCACAGGGATGCTGAAATAACCATTTTTGGCAGAATTAATTCTAATGTGTACAATAGAATGATTCTCTCTCGTTTGGCTCTCCTTGCCCTTGTATTTACATCATGAAAGGCTTCTGGTTTTTCTCTTTCGGAAGCTTCAAAGCTGCTGATGGCCTACTTCATCCCTCTTTGAGAACAAGGTTCCCATCTGAGGATAGGTCTTGCGCAAAGCCTGCACACCATTTTATACTTGAGACAGGCAGGCATGCATGAGTCAGACATGCAAGAAAAGCAGGCTCTTCAAGGGATATTGAGGATTACATGGTGTACAACTCAAATCTGGTCTTTGAATCTCTTTGTTTGCTTATGGCACTAGAATGAAGATCAAGATAATGTAGGAATGAATGAGCATTGAAACTACCTGAATCATCTGGAAACCTAACCCACCATTTTATGGGACAGAAAAAGTCAGATTGTTAGGAAGCACAGAGATGCACACAGAATCAGAAAATATCCACGCAAGACTGAATTGTAACTCTTAATAGTAATAATCTCTATCTTACAATGTCTGCAAGCAGGCAGATAGATGTTCTTTCCCTGCATTATTCACCAGCAAAATGTTCTAGTCTGCAGCCACTCATCACAGCAACAGTATTGTTTGAAGACAATGTATCTACTTCTGCAAGTTTTGGCACGCAGAATGAGGACCTCAAGGTGCCATATACACATGTAATGTTTATTTACTTAAATACTGATATTACAAAAGTCATGTTACCTTCTTCAGTCAAATATTTGACCAGATCCTCTTTAGTGATATATCCACATTTATTCTCATCCAAAACCTTCAAAGAAAAAAGAATGAAACTTGTGGGTTTAATAATTTTGAATCAAGAATCAGCAACTTCTTTCCAGCAATTAGGTACTGGAGTATTTATTTACAGACCTCAAACGCATGTAGGAGAACATCTTCTGGAACAGGCCGGTAGCTGAAACCATTGAATCAGAAAAGTTAAGTCACTGTTTGCCAGGCTGCTGTACTATTCTGAAAAAATAAAATGAGTACTAAAGGAAAGGGAAAACTTATTTTCTCTGGGAATTTACTAAGCTTTTCTATCAAGCATTTGATTCCAGCTTGATTTTTTTGAAACTGTCCATATCTTTACCTCTTGTGTCTTTTATTGTACTCCTGTTTAATTTCCCTTGTGCTAAAGAGCCAGATGAATGGCTTCTGCATGTTTGGGCTGGCTGAGTGGTTCAGCAGGAATCAATAACAGCTGAATCATTCCACTTAGCCAATGCACTGAACAGAAGATGGCCAAACCAAGGAAACAAAGTTTTGTCCCCGTAGGCTGGTAGCTAAGGCAACAGATCACCCAGTGGGGCTTTGACAGTCTAATGAGCTGATGATGTGCAAAGGAGGGTGGTGGTTATAAAAGGGAAGGTCTGTCACTGACAGTTTCAGAGAGACAGGAGAACTGGGCACGTGTGTGTGTGCATATGTGTGCCCGATTTCAGAGCTGGAAAGGAAGCTCTGTGCAACAACAGAGACCTTCCATAGCCCAGCAGACTCTCACCAACCCCCAAGAATACTAAAGAGAAGACGTTGAAGCCAGAGAGGTTCTAACTGCTTGATTGTTTTGTCCAGACCCGCCTCGGTCATTTACTATCTACAAATCAAATGTTCTAAGAAGAGGCCTTGTTTTTTGTGATCCAAATCTCATGTGCCCTTGGAGAAGTGAACCATGGACATAGTGCCCCAAAAGATAAAGTGGGTCTTGACAAGCCTGCACTAGCCTGGGGAAAGTGCAAGGGGGAGGTTTTGTGTGTGTTTGTGTGGAGGGGGTGTGGATGAGAGGAAGAGAGCTCAGAGCAGCAAGGTATCGTTTTATGAAAGGGTGAACATCAGTGTGGAGCCAGAAATTGCCATGAAGGCCAGAGAAGGCAAAGGTGCAGGAACCTGGGAAGGCACACTGATACCAGACACTGTTGGCTGGTTTCTGTCCAGGCACGGGTGCAAAGACCCTGAAACACAGCCCCAAGGTGGCCCCACTCCCTCTGGATGCTGCAAGACAGTTTGGGAAATCTGGTAGATATTTCATGTGTAACACACTCTCCTACCAAAGGCCCTCTGTGTGCAAAATAGCTTCTCAGTATTAGACAAGACGGAGTCTCCCAAAACCCTTTGCTACCATCTTTAAAAAGATAACTTGTCCATAAGTAATCTTGCTTTTAGTGCAAAATAATGAAATAACACAAGTTCCTGTGAACATGCAAAGATTTCTACGAACCTTTGAATAATGAACAGCGTTTTTGTTCTAGATTTTCAAATCGGTAGGCTTTCAGAGTGCTATTTTGTGTACATTCAACTGTACCTGGCAGTCACTTTGACACATGAATATGAAGCTGATTTATACAACTTATTAAAAATACACTGTAACAGACTGTGCTTTTCAGTAACTGTAACTCATATGTTCAGAGAAAGTAATGGTTATGACCTTAATTTGCATATAAAACATTTCAGAGATGCACAAAACATGTTGAATAGCAAGTTAATTCTGATTCACATTATCACAATTCACGACTATAAGCTGGTATTATTTATATCATCCGTACAACATAATTTCACATAGACAAAGTAATTTTGAAACAAAATCTATCGAGCTAATGTAAACTGAGTTTAAATAACAAGGAAAAAAATAATCTGCACTCTTTCCAGTTACATAAAATTACTGTAGATATATTTATTCAGAATCAACACTGTCAATCTGGAATAAACTACAGACACAGAAAAATCCACTTTCCATTACCTTCTGTTGAGCAGTACTTTTGTCATCACAGGAAGAAATTTTTCCAGATGAATGTAGCCACCTGGTTCTTCTTCATCTTCTACCTAAAAATAAAACTTAAGTATGGCAGGTTATATGACTCATTAGCAAACTAATATGAAAACCAGAAAATTGGGGTGGTTCCTGCATTAAAATTATAGTGTTAGACTTTGAATATTTATATCAGGTTTTTAATATCACATGGTACCATAACATCTGAGTGAAATGCTCGTGAACAAATAGAAAGAAATTCGAGGAAGAAATAATATCCCACGCAAAACACAGGTCTGCTCTTAGAGACACGTTCAACAACTCAATATTGCCCTCTTGTGCTTAGAAACCATTCGTGCAAAGGAGCCGGACACATAGTAACTGATCTTATCTCCCAGAATAACTGAGGAGAGGTTTAACCATTCAGACTGCATTCATGCCAGTGAAGCCTGGCAGAACCTGGAATATTCCCAAACGGTGAAACGTGACCACCCATAACAGCAAACCATTAGCACGTTCCCTGGTATGATTTTGGCCTGTGCCACCCAGCGCTCCCCCCAGCAGTCACCAGGCCTGGATAGGACCTTAGGGACTTTCCCCCAGCAAGCTGCTTTGTGCAGCCACTCTGCATAAAACATTTACCAGGGTAGACATGATCTGCTCTGTGCCAGCTGGCTTCAACACCCAGGGATGTTTCTGGGCATATTTAATGTGCTAGTTTGGACGTAGCCCCAGTCTAGTACACCTCAAGGATGGAATTCGTTGTCTCCACACATTTCACAGCTTCACAGCCAGAGAGAGTCATCAGGGGAAGGACCAAAGAAGCAGGCAGACTGAGCCAGGGCAGCCTGAAACAGTCATAAGGCAGCCCATAAAATGCTACACAAAGAAAAGCTTCCCTTTGCTTCCTGAATAAATTAACAGATTAATCCTAAAACATCAGGAACTTCTAGCAGCATTCTCACTGCATTCCTGTACTTCCACAGGAGATGAGCAACGTGGTAAAAACTGCTCCCTACCATTGGGGTGCATCCCTTCGCTGAAAATTTCAAGTTTTACTCCAAAAAGGACCCCTCTTAATGGAGCTAGCCTGTTCCTGTCTGTGTTGAAACTGGATGAATGCCTTGAAGTCTCACATGGCAGCAGCAACACCTTGCTAGGCTCTCCAAGACACAGCTCAGATTGAAAGAAGACTCAAATAGACACTGATTTGAAATCTCCTAACCAAGCCAGGAAAAGACAAAGTCAGAAATCTTCCTCTTGGGAGCTGGGTCAGAGCTGATACATCCAGTTGCTTAAATGGAAAGCTGCAATTGCTGCTGCATGATCTTTTCCAGTGCTCTCGAAGGGTTTTGGTTGCTAAAAGCAGGCAGCCACCACCTCTTTCTGCTTCAGAGTAGAAATTGTCTTGAAAAAGACACTTTTTCCCTTCTGTTTGGTGAGCCTAGAGTAAGGGATCCTTAGCAAGGAAATGAAGCTGTTGCATGCTTCATGCTAAATCAAATGGTACCTTTTACCATTACAGAATCATTTGTTTTACTGCTGGCCTGATTGAAAAGATGTAACAAAATACCTGGCAAAACTTAACTTCTTTGCAGTGACATAACAGTTAGCCAATACACTGAACTATTCCATGCATCACAAATACTGAGATGCATAAGTACACACAATGTTTTAGCAACATCTGTCCTTCAGCTAGTATTAGATTAGAAGCCCACAGAGAGAGAAAAATAAATATGGTAGCTATTTATCAGAAATAGATAGATGTGTCTTATATTAAGCAGAACAAAGAAAAGCAAGGACCCAAAACATCCATGAAGATGGCAAGTTATATAGAAGATGTTTAAGAGCCAAAAAAGCCCCATTAGATCTGGTCATCCTAACATCTGAAGGTCATCCTAATTTTCATACCAGAAGAACACACTGTCATGACCACTTCAGAGCTCTGTTATCCCTCACTGACAAATATCGTCCAGATTTGTCTCTTTTTATTGGTGTGACATTTTTATTCTGCCTCTAGAAAGCAGCCTGTGAAAAAAATGTGTCCTTCCTGACAATGGACTTGGAGGTGATGAGCAACCTCAGCTTCCTCTGACCTGGAAAGAACAGCTTCCATTTCAGTGGGTCTACAGGCCCAGCAGTACAATGAACTGTTAAAGTCAATCCTATTTCTAACATTGGATACAGAAGTGTATAAATTATATTATAAATTTTATAAATACATATAATATATATTAATGTATTAACATTGCCTAAATCAGTAAGTATTCAGATCTGCAGGCATATGTATCCTCTTACTCTTCCTCATGCTCACTCCTATTCTACCTTTCATTTTCCGTTTATGTTTTCTTTTTTCTGTAATTCCCCCTCTTTTCACAGTGAGTGTGACAATAACAGGTTTTGATTGTTCAAACTCTCTGAGTTTTGCTCTATTTCTTTCCTTTGGGTACATCTACAGCTCCCATAACAACTGTATCGTTGCACCCATTATGTTTTGTATCTCTGCTCTCACAGCCATACTATTACTGTCCACGTAATATTTGGGACTCCAGTCACAAAGAAACAAAACCATCTTCCAGAGTTATCCAGGAGATCTGTGGCACAGCAGTGCACTGAACCCAGGATTTCAAACTCCAGGCATTGTAGTAACCTTGAAAGTAGCTTTCACCATCTCCAGGTTTATCACTTAATCTTAACTTTATAAATAGGCCTAAAGATGTAATGTTAAGTACAACATTTAGCATAAAGCAATATAGGAAACAGTATATATTAATTTTTAGAGATAAAATAATTATATGAATGCTGATTTGGCAGATATGAATAATTTGAGGGCAACATATGCTAGTTTAGCTGCAATAATAGGAAGATGACTGAGAGACGCAAAGAGTGAGAAACAGAAATTAATCACAGCTTACAATGAGAAAAAATACTGGAGAAATTGATTACAAACTGGCCAACAGAGACAATTTTTACTTTATCTAGATTAAGATAAAATTATATTACCACAGTCAATGATAACAGTATCTTAAAGAAATTAAGATAAACTTTTGATTAACATGATATATCAAGGGTTTTACAAGAAAACAGTGTTGTTCTGGTACTAAACCTATGACAAGGTTTCATTTATAGGCACCATGAAACCTTCTGTGAGATTTAACTTCCAGTTCAGTGTTCTTTAAGGTTAACCAGTACTCTTGAATGTACTACTTCTTCTTGCAGTATTTGTACTTTAATATCCTTACAATCAACAATTGCACACATTACATTGTTCTATCTCAAGAATCTTTTGCCTCATAGCTGTGTTGTATTGCACCTTCTTATGCATTACTTGTTATGCAGTAACACTGAAAAAAAAGAAAATGAAAACCAAAAGAAAGTCCAACCTCTTTGGGAGGGGGAGGCAGGCCTTGAACAACAGTCCTGGTTTCCCTGGACTGGGAAAGAGGAGGTCAAAGCATGCCCTTCCTTTTCTCAATTCTGTATCTCGAGTCACTTGCACTGTTCATTTGCTGCAAACAAAAATCCCTGTGGGCCGCTAAAAATATCATCTATATTAAGCACCATAATTTCTTTTTCCATTTTGTCTTGTTGTCAGTGGAAGCTGGGACAATCTGGTACTGAGAGTACAGAGCCAGAGCAGACAGACTGCAGTATCATGTTAAAAGTTCTTTCTCCTCTGATGGTTCTTTGCATTTCTTCATCTGAAGCAGCTGCATCATTTTCACAAGACTTAGCATAAGATTTCTCACACTAAATTCTGATCTACAAGAGACCAGACAAGCCTACCGAGAGACTGCTACTTCAAGCATCCAAATTTTTGTTGGCAACAGGAAGAAAAAAGAGATCAATTCCCAGTATCCTGACCTGTACATGAAAAAGAGAAAAATCCTTCCCCCACCTCTCAGCCCCAGCATCTTCCATTCCTTAAGCCAGCATATCAGTTTGCAAAGAGAATGTGAAGTCTTTTCCCATTTCTTTGTCTCATTTGTTAACCATACCCTGCCAAGGCACTAGTACACCATCCTTTCTAACACAAGCATGAGGCAAGGAAACAAAAATTAGTAGGAAAAACTGTAGAGACATGTGATTGAAGTTCCTTGCCCCTGCTATCACTGGGAGAATGGGAAGACCACTTACAAGGTTTTACATCTGAATTCTGACTTACAGGCTCAAATAATCAAGTAAGAAAAGATTACTTACTTACAACTGAGAAATCTCAAAACTGGAAGAGAACTCATGAAGGACAGAAAGCTGAGATATGAGATAGCAGTAACAGGACCCAGTGAAAAAAGTAGCAGGTCTTCCCTCTCTGTATTTTTGGAATTTGGTGTTTTATGGAGATTTTTTAATCTATAAAACACCTGCTCAAGAACTAATTTTTATTACTTAATCATCCAGTGTGTGCCCACGGCATGTCCAAAAGAGTGAGATGGTTAGGGCTTCTTGGATATCCTAATCCGAGTGAGGTATTTTTCATCAGCCAAAACCAATTTTTCCTCCATTTTCTACAAATGCCCCTCCACTATGGCACAGTGCCACAGTGACCTTCTGTGTCAAACACTCCTCATTTTAACCAAAGAATGTTGTTACCTCATCAGCCTAAAGGCTTGCTTCAGGGCAACCTGAGAGACTTCCTGACTGAACCACTTCCATGACACTTCCAACCTCTGGGAAAAGAGCTTAGGTTTCCCACATACCCAGGCAGAAGGGCCAGACTCCTGCAAGATTAAGATTGAAAAAAAATACAACATATCTAAACATTTACCTTTGCAAGCAGTTCATTTAGTTCTGCCTCAGTTGGGAAGCAACCCAGTGTCCTGACAATTAAACCAATATCCCTGAAATAAAGAAAGAACATGTTTGTCAGCAAATCTGCAACACAAGAGTGTCTGGAGAATCCAGATACCAATTCAGAGCTTGCATATAGGGGTGTGCATGTAAAAGCACCCAAGCACGCACAAGCATACGTATGTAGATGATGTCTCAGTAAGCAATGTCTATTTTTACAGATATTAAATACTCCGGAGATTTTTGGAAGAGTGTAATTTTTCCTGTGACTTTCCCCAAAAATTCCTCTTTACCATTGTGTTGCAGTGTACTGTGTGCAGGTTACTTTTCAACTGCTGTCCTCTAATTGTTAAGCTTAATTTCAGTAAAGTCTACATTTATGCAGTTAATAAAGTACTTTGAAACCTCCTGAGATGAAAGGTAACAAATAAAATATATGTTTACATTAAATGCTATAAAGATACAAATTTTAACTGCAGTAAAGAAGAATCACAAGAGGTCAGGAAGGAGGCAGCCCTGCTATGCCCCTGCTTTGCTCTGAAAAGAGTCAAACACACCAACACTATGGTTTATCACCACCCTGTTTATGCTGCAAATTACATTCATAGCTTGCATTTAGTGCTGAAGCTGGTGCAGTAGTTCTGAGGCTCTAAATAAAATTCTAATCAAACTGGCAATGCCTCAAAAAAATTTAACAACATCAAAGACTAGAAACAAAAGTACTGTAAAGCTGTAAAAAAGAGTACTAATGAGACTTAGGGTATGATTGAAAACAAAATAACAGAAGTATCAATATTGCTGGTGATTTTCAGACCAATTCTACAACACACAAATTCAAGCACATTTGAATAAGTATCCACAGTGCTGGTGGTTCTCGTGATTCAAACCTGTGTAGTTTCTTCATCTTCACCAGTACGTTTGGTGGAAAAAATACATTGCCTATTAAAAATGGTAGGTACAAGAAGCAATGACCTTTGTAAAATCATCTTTTAATGGTAAGGCCTTAAATGTGGCACACCAAGCACACATGAAATTATACAGATCAGTCTTTGGCCTCCTCAGACATGACGCAAGGAGCTCCCATTCTGACTGAAAGCATTGAGAAGCACTACAATATACTAAAGAGAGCAAAAGGCCAGCTGCACCAAACTAGTTACAAGACAAAACCCAATCTCACACATACAGTTGTTTTGAAATGAAGCCATCTACTCAAATGACTCAGTGAAACCTTGCTCCCTGTGGATGTGAATGAGAGTTTGGCTATTGGCCCCAATGAGGTCAGACAATCCTTATCCATGCACCCTATTTCTAGTATGGATATGGTGTATTTGATGCCCTCACTCCTGCACTTCCTTATCTTTCCTAGCTAAAAGATACTTGTAAATATTCTCTGCCGCCCCCAAAGAAACAAATCATGTCTCCCTGCTGTACCACACTGGTTTTGCTCTCACAGACTGCCAGAGATGGGAAGGCTGCCATCACCCTCCTGCCTCACCTCACACTCAGCAAAACCGCCATGGGACTAAGGTAAGCCAGGTCCTACAAGAGTTTGCAAAATGTGGCATTGGTGGCTGCTGTTTCTGGCAGTCTGTGTGTGTGCCATCATCTGAGGATGTTGTTTGAAGTGTTTAAAAACATCATATTTGGTAATAACACAGAGTTAAAGGACCCAGCTAGGAAATTGTATTTTCCTTCCAGATGCTTCCTCTCACTTGGTTGAGCAGCTGCAGTTTTCTGCTGTGCAGTTTCTAGCATACAAAAATGATGGTCAAAATGAGTTTATGTTCATACAAGTTTTGTAACAAGGAGGCAATGAAATCTTGGGTTATGGTTTTCACCCTCCATATAACGCTACCAGTGACAAGATTTGCAAAATCATGAAAGCCCTTGACTCAGGATGTGTTGTAAGCAGCACAAAACAGTACTGTCTTCCTCATGCTTAATTTCTTAATAACTTATATTTGCATCAGGAGTCATGCAATACTGATGGTGGCCTGTCAAGCCAGGGTAATTTTCCATATTCTTCACGGGTATCTGACATTTCAGGCAATAATATTCGTAGGTCTACAATTCTGTTAAGAATTGTGCTCTACTGCCACCTTCTGATACAACCAGATAACCAGCCATTAATAATCCCATTATTGTGTTACAGCCCTGCAATATGAACCTGGGAATAATTAGATAATAAATTGTTCATTGTCAGAAACTGTACTATGAGAAAAACTAATGTGAAACTGTGCATTTACTATGTTAAATAGACTTTTGAATGTCCTCTCTCATGTTATAACCTACGCCTGAATAAATACATTTTTTTTAGACGTCTGTTTGTATCACGTCATTGTTGTCACATTTTCTCAAGCTCTCTATCCATTATATACTAGACTGAGGACTGTAGCAAATCTTGCTGCTATTTAGTTAGGACTGCAGATGTAAATGACAAATAAGCAATGGGTATGTCATGGTGTGATGAGGGCAAGGGGCTCCCCAGGGCTGGGGGGTTGTAGTGTCAGGGGTTCCCGTGGGCATGGCAGGCCCAGGAGTGCTGCCACAGCCTGTCCCACCACCCAGCCAGGAGCAGGGCAGCCCCAGCCATGGGCATCAGGCACCTCCCTGGGGACTGGCCAAGAGATTTGAGTGAGCACTCTTCCCAAAAGGCCCTGTGGGCAAAGGAACAGCAATGGTACCCAGTGTAGAGATGCACTGAAATTCTCCCTATCTACTATAACTGAAAAATCATTTCACTTCTATGAAGTACCCATAATTTCTTAAATTTAGAGGCACTAGGAAGTATGCATTGCTAAAACCATCACAGAAATATTTTGCACCTCTCTCACCTGTTTTATAATGCAGAAAAGGCATTTGGAACATTTAAAGATGTTTTCCAATTTGGTTTTGTGAGGAATGTCTAATGACAATTCCACCAGTTCTCACACTCCTTTGTAATATTAATACTCAATAACTGATTCATAATTAAAAGCTCTGCTGATATTCTTGTGAAAATAGCAATTTGAAATATGAAAAATTACTTCAGTAAACTTTAATGACAACAGTTTATAACAACTTCAGACCCTGCTCAGTGAGGCATAAACACGTGGTTTATGTATTTTGTAACAAAAGCTGTATTGTTATGTGTATGGATATGTTATGTTAAAATGAAGTCAAAGTAGCACTGTCAAATATTCAAACTTTTAAAATACCAGAATTAAGATTATTTAGGAATTTTAAAGTTTTACTTCCTTTAGTTCTGTATCTTGGAGCCAGTAAGGCCCTGATCAGTCTAACAGTCCATGGTTTTATCTTACACTGAACTTTTCCTTACTTCCTCATACATATATTTTGTTTGTATTTCCATAACATTGCATGCTAAAGGTATGCAGTTCTCCCTCTTGACTTCCAACTGTACATCCCATTCCCTCAGTTCTGGTCATCCCATTTTAAAAAGGAGAAAGCTGAACAAGAAGGAGCACAAAAAGAAAAAAAAAAAAAGAATGGCCAGAGCTAAGGGCCAGAGCAGGGGCACCTTCCACTAGACCAGGTTGCTCCAAGCCACGTCCAACCTGGCCTTGAACACTGCCAGGGATGGGGCAGCCACAGCTGCTCTGGGCGACCTCTTCCAGTGTCTCACCACCTTCACAGTAAAGAATTTTTTCTTAATATCTAATGTAAATCTACCCTCTTTCAGTTTAAAGGCATTACTCCTTGTCCTATCCCTACCTGTCCTTGTAAAAAGCCCTCTCCAGCTTTCTTGTAGGAGCTTTCTTGTAGCTTTAGATTATTGGAAAGCTGTTGTAAGGTCTCCCCAGATACTTTATATTTAATAGAACTAATATAATCAGGGCAGAGATTTGCTATTAATAATTGAAGTCTTAGACTTCTGGTCTAGCTGCAGTTTCCTCTTGCCTCTTTCCCAGTCCCAGCATCCCTCTCTCAAGCCAGTTTCAATCTTCAACACTGAACAATGCAAAATATCTATTAAACAAGCAAAGACATACTTGCCCAATCAGGGCCAAAAGGACTATTTCAATTATGTTTTCTGGTAAAGCAGATGCAGGTCTGGGGAGTTATTTATCTCTGTATTAGATCCTATAATATTTCCATGTGAGGTATTTACAAACCTGGCATCCACAGATTTACTGCCTTCATTGTCAAATGCCTCAAAAACTTCTATAATCTTTTCCTCAATTTCAGCTACTGTGCCATCTGCAAACAGAAACACAAGAAAAGGGAAAGAAATTTTCACTGAGCTGTTGCAACTGATTTATTTCCAATTATTTATTTCTGATTTCTGAGACAGCAGAAGCACCAGAACTGACAAAGGGGCAGCCAGGAAAGGTACTTCAAAAAAGCAGATGCAATTCTGAAAACAAAACAAAACACCAGTCTAAATGCAAAATCTGTCATTTGTACTAGTAATACATTATAACATGGCCTTGCTATGGCTCTGCAGCTACATCCAGTCTGGTGGTAATGGTGTGCCTCAGCAGCATGATCACTGAGCTGTCCAGGGGTGGACCCTGCCCAGAGCACACCACAGCTCCTTCCGGACCACGAGCCCTTCCTGGATGCTGTGATGCCAGTGGAAGGAGCAAGGCAAACATGGGTCCAGGCTTGCCCTGCGATGGGCTAAGTCACTTCATCCAGGTTCCTGCATCCAAGGAAACGTAAGTGCCCTCATGTCCACTAAGCCATAATATATGACAAGCTGAGAACTAGGAACAAAGAGATGGCTAAGATACGTGCATGAATAAGTCTCATGGTAAATAATTTATTGTAACAGTTTGGAAAGGAAGACAATCTCAGTGAAGGGGAAGGAGTAATTTGCTGCATTTGCTTTTTATGTCTCAAAGAATGGGGCAAGAAGAACCACAAGTTATCACAGCTATTATCTTGTCTAAAGCCAGAAATAGCATTCTTGGGTAAGGGAAGTACCAGGAAATAAATTCTGAAGAGAGAAGAGGTCCAGCTAAAAAAACAAGGAAGCCAGGGTAAATCAAGAGTGAACTGGTTAGCCCATTTATTAATGTTTGATGCCAAAAGACAGAATATACAAAGTAAAGTTATATGGAGCTGAGCTTTCAGTTCCTGTGGCTAAATACAGCCCCAAATTCTGGTTGGCAAACCAACTCTCAGGAGACATCATTTTGTGAGTTAGCCCCACAGTCTCCACAGAGATGCCACAGGAAAAATTTGAGTGACAGCCAGAACATGAGGTTGGTATCAAGTACACTTGTTTTCTCATTCTCACACTTCTCTATTTTCAACCTAATAATTAAAACATAGCTCTCCTCTACTAGACAATTTATTTTCTTCTTAGGCTCATGTGGTGTTAAGTGGTGTTGAGCAGCAGCACTAAACCACTGGACCTTGTTCCCACAGGCATAAGAAATTCATACCTTGTTTTCTACAATCACAGTAGTTTGGCAATCCCAGGGGCTGCAGCATGCAACCATTGTTTTCAGTTGCTCTCTTGCCCTCATGTCAGAAATATCTGTTTTCTGGCAAAAGATATCAGAACTGAACAGAGCTAAATGATATATTGGCTTTGTGATCCCCCTGTCTTGATCTCGACCCATGAGCTTTTTCATTGTATTTTCTTCCCCATGTGCTGTTGAGGGGGGCAGAGAATGGTCGGGTAGGTGCCTGACAGCTGACCAAGGTCAACCCACCACAGACTGCAAGCACTTCAATATAATAGTGGATTCATCCAGATATAAGGAAGCTCTTCCTCATATAGAAGAGAGGTGCATCCCCTTATGAAGGTACAGGTGCCTGCTGCTTTCCATTTGTGCTTGGTACCGAACTCCTCCAGAGGGCACATAAAGAGAAGAGAGCTAGGAATATATCCTGTATTCCTCCCTCTCACCTTATTTCCCTGATGGAAGCATAGGCAGGTACATGTACGATGGATTGGAGACTGGAGCTTACTGAGAAAGAAGAGTTCAATCCCCAGATACAGGACAAGCTGTATTCTTTTCATAGCTTGACAATAACGACTACCTTTCATGTGCCTAAGCAGTAAAATCCACATTTAATTCCATTCCAGTAACCACAGTTAAATCTAAGTGGACCTGATTCCTTGTAGTAAGAAGCCCTGAAGACTCTCAAACTACTAAATTTGATGTGATTTTCTTTGGTGACTTCAGAGAGTCTTGGATCCAGTCTCCAATGTAGACTGTTGGAGTTCAGTTCTTAAGACCAGGCACTTCAAGCGTACACTATGTCTTGCAATAGAGAAATGCTGAAGGAATATTTATAGCTGCATATTCTTGGCTTGACGGTGAGCTTTCTATAGAAATAAAAATTAACCAAGCAGAAGCGTAGAGAGACTTCCAGTACTGGAACTATGTAGCCATCCAGCCTTTTCAATCTTGCCTTCTGTGAAAACAGTATACATTAATCTTACCTGTTTCAAGAGGCCTGTCAAAGAAAGGTCCTGAAATGAAATGAAATTGATGTTTAATCTAAGTACTAGATAATCTATATTTTTCCAAGAACTGAGAGGAAGTTATGATTAAGAGCCATATCCACCAAAGAAAACATAATATACTGTAGTCCTCTCAAAGACCCCCTGTGAGATGAGTAACAGGAGATGAGCTATTGCGTAAATCTCTCATCCTTGCTCTGGGAATGAAAGCCAAAGATGTTCAACACAGTTCAGGATGGCAAAGCTAGTTATCTGAAGACTTCTATGATTCACTCTAAACCTCTCTTCAGGAGGGAGAAAAAGATGGATTCCAGCTCTAGGGTAAGTAATGGATAAAGGTTTAAAATTACACCTCCAAGAAGGGCATCAAGAGATCAGACATGCAGTTAACTCAGCAGATGTGATGCTCTAATATACTGAAATCTTTTGGTACAAGGAGTCTCATTCCATTGGTAGATTGATTAGTTTCATATTACCCCATGGAGCAATGTTTTAACAGTTTTCAGGGCAGAAATACCTACGCTCTGATTGAATAAAAGATTTCACTCACTCATTCTACGAACTAGATAAATGATACATAATATCAAAGATAAAATTACCAGATTAATTCTAATGGATTAAATAAATAATTTACTAAAATTATTAAATAATTAATTTAAATAATAATTTAAACCTACCATGCCAAAAAAACATTCCAATACCTACAACTACTTATTCCCTCAAGTGTCTCTTGTAGGGATGATACACTATTTCCATTTTTATGCTGCTAAAATGCTTCAGAGACTTGTTGGGTTTTTTTCTCATTTTCTTATTCTCATTTATTTTCCTACCACATATGCAATAAGAAGACAAAATGTCTTAAAATACATTCCTAAGGTACATTAACTGGAAAGCGTATTCAATATCACCTTTCCTTCCTGTAGAGTCCCTTGCTATTTTCCCAGTTTGTTTAGCATGAACTAGATAAAGCTCTAGACGCTGCCAGTTAAGTCAGACTGGCAGGGAGCTGGGACTCCCAAATTAATTCTGGTGGTTCTTTCAGACTGAATTGTTCTTCTTCAGCTTGTCCAGACTGTTCCCCAACACTCTGAGGCCTATTTGAAGCCAGCCCTTAAGCAGCACACCTGCCTCAGTTGTGACGTCTCTTCTTTAAAGACCACAGCTTCAGTCTTTTCAGGGAACAGGAGCAATTAAGTAGATGTGGCTTTGCCACTCTTGAGGAATGAGCATTTTTTAAAGTGATTTCCAGTTGATACGATTTGCTAGATTGTACCATTTGTTTAACTGTAGGAGCTTGCTTTCTTTTCTTCCTCAGGGCCAGTGCTCTGATGGTTCAAAAATACAATCCTTCCTTTCACTGAAGAGAAATTATGTGCAGAAAAAAGAGGTATCAAAGGAACAGGCAGGCCAACGTTAAATAACCACCTAAAATGTTGGGGAGCAGAATCTCTCCTCTGCTCACAGGAAAAGATTCAGTCCCAATGCAGCCTGAATAACCTATTTACACTGTATGATACTCTGAAACTCTTTTTGTGCTACATAAAGAATAAAATTAAGATCTGATTCGCAGATGCGCCAGTGGATCTGATCAACACACCTGAAACATTAATCTCTATAAACACTAATTTAGGTACATTTTAATAAATACAATCGATTTTATATTTAAACTCCTATACGCATGTGGACACCTCATTAATTGCTCCATCCTCTCTTTACGGTACTATAGTATGGTTACAAGAAGGTGTGAGGAAACCCCTGAGGTCTCTGGTGACAGAAATCCTTTCTCACTGGGGCTGCCTTGCTGAACTAGTCAGTCTGAAAGGACAAGGGATGCAACTAGGTAACCCCAACTCAGTGACAGACAGTTTGAGAGTAATGTATATGTTGTTGGTTTAATGTAATGTATATGTTGTTGTTCTGGTTTTATTTAAGTGTTGTTATCAACAGCTCTCTTGTAGATCTCTCCATCCACTAAGTGGGGCTATCAGCAGGAAGTACGGAATTGTACCAGTGGCTACGTACTCCAGCACGATCTCTTCTCTTTCCAACCAGCCATTATTTCAATCAAAAGTAGGCAGCAATATTGGTCCTGTCAGTCGAAAAACTGGGAATGGGTTGCAAAGACTTAGATGAAAAAGAAGGAACATTTTTAAGATGGCAGTGGTGGGGACATGGCTGTGCAGGTAGCCACATGAGAAAACCCCCTGCAATCTCCACTCAACTTCAGTAGACTTCTCTTTCTGCTCACGGATCCAAGCTATGGTATTTAACCACCCTCCCCACATTGCTCCAACACTCTTCCATAAAGCCCCTATGATCATCCTTTGCAAATCTTAGCTCTTCCCACCATCTCCAAAATCACAATTAACACTCTCTGTCTTGCCATACGATGACAATCAAAAAAGAGGGGTGAGAAGTTGGTTGACCTGTGGGGAATATCTGAGCCAGCCAGCAGTGAAGGTACAAAAAAGTAAGTGTGAGATGCCTGCTTAAAAACTGAGCCTATTGCACAGTAAAAATATAATAATTTTATATTATATTTTATATATTAAATTTATGTTGTACTTTCATATTAAAAAATGATAAAATGTTTGGCCAACAAGCAGAAACAGGTAAACAGGTCTCACTCCTTACAGCTTTAATGTGGAGTCAAAGTCTTAGAGATGTATCAAGATGCAGGAACAGTTCCCCAGTAAGAATGGAGACTGGTGCTATTCCTGAAGAATACTATGGTCCCTTTAAAGACAATTCCCAATTTATTATCTAGGTGTACAGGGCAAATGGATGAAAGAGATGAACTAAAAAACCAAAGGAGATTTGTCTTTGATGTTTGCAGCCATTGTTTCATCTGACCTCATCCAAAATCTTTCACAAAACCACTGATGGAAATAAGGGCATAAGAATAAGGAGGGGAAAAAAAAATCTGGCTGCAGTTCTAATAAGAAGAAATGTACAATGTATATTTGCTTAAATATGCAGGAAAAAAAAAACAGTAATAGACTTCACAATTGCAACTCTGAGGAGGTTATCAATTAGCTCAAATGAGATCTAATCAGTCTTTTAAGTGTTAACTGGACCATCATCTGGGTCAAGATACTGAAAAACGGTCACAGTACTGAGCATCACCAGCACAGGTAAAACCTTTAACACTCTCAAATAAGTTCATTGGCTTTATCAAGACATTGAGTTTCCAGAACAAAAAAGAAAAGCCAGTGTGGTGTCATAAGAGGAATTCCTGGTGATGGCATCAGATGGTATCCCATGAAACTGCTTCTCTTCCCTAACTTCAAAGGAAAGGATACAATACGCTCAATCATTCTGCGACAAACGTTTGTGTTGCCTTCATCTTAACTGTGGGGAGCTTGACTGACTTAAAAAGAATTCAGAAAACTTGCCCGCCCCAAACAAGAAAACCTTACAGCATTTAACTAATTCTATTTTAAGGAAATTACTGAGGAAAAGGAACACAAGGAGAGAACAATCTTGAGGCCATTTGAATCTGACTTATTGGCAAGACCTTTCTGCTCTGTAAAAGAAAAGGCATACATTAAATTTTTTTCTCTTGACCTTCTTAATTCCGGAGGAAGCTTAAGGTACGGTCAGCCCAATATGATGAAACAGTAATTGCATGCTGTGCCCTAAAAATATTGAGGCAAGAGAATTATTTTCTTCTCTGCTCTGTACCTCGTATAGCATGTATGATATTAATATATTAGATATCACAAAAGAAAGGAACAATATGATTAAGATGTAAGCTTGCAGAATATGCAATGTTGTTTCTTTGTGTTTGTGGTACATAATGAAAATGCTCATTGAAGAGTCTTCATTCTGGAAAGACAAACAACCAAAATCTGAAGAAAAACAAGATGTTTATAAAGAAGCTTGACTCCTCTAAAGAAGAAATAAACCCATTCCTGAACTGCAAACTGAAGTTGACGCAATGTATTGATAGCACTAATGGGAAATGTATCACCTGAGTTTAGCCATTTGGATCAAATGAAGAGATAAAAGATGCAGCTTCATGAAATTTGGTATAGGCCAGTTCCCAAGAAATGACCAGGCTAAGGTCTTCACTTGCAGTAGTACCTACTCCAATTTGGGGCTCCAAGCTATGGCTCACAGACTCAGGAAAGGGATAATGTTTCCTCTCCTGAATGAGAAATATCCCATGTTATCACAGATGATACTTAGGTAATCTGAATTGTAGCCTGTTTCATGTAGAAGAATAACAAAACTTACATGGTTCCTGCAGAGGTCACTTTCAAGCATTCTCCAAGAAGAAAAATGAAGTCTCAAGAAGCAAAAGCTTTTTCTTTCACGTTTTTCAGCATTGTTGGGAGCTAGACGTACCATTGCTCCCTATTGTTTATGTCGCAGCATACACCACGTGGAAATTAGATAAATAAGCAAACCACATCATCAGTGTGAACCAACAAAACCAGAACCCTACACTCATCATCATGTATGCGAGCAACCTTGGCCTAAGAACATAACTTCACCCTATTGCCATACCTCTTCTCCTAACGGTAGTACATGTGAGAACTGAAAAATTACCTGGTTGTTTCCATCACAGTAACTGCCTTATGGAAAACTAATAGAGAATAAAAATAAAGGGACTATATTTAAAAATGGAGCTCCCAGAGCTGAGCAATCAGAACCATCTTTGCACAGCCCCATGGCACATGGTGCAAATAACCACGAGAACAAAACGACCAGCAGCAAATAGGGTTTTAGAAAAAACAGTTAATTAATTTGATGTCTGATCATAAAATACAGGCTGTCAGTTTGATGAAGGCTGTAGAAAAGTTAACTGCAAAAGCTACTTTAAATTCTGACACAAAAATATTAAATGCAATTATTCCTTTTTGCCTTCTTTGCATAAGACAATTGTAACATGGACAAAATACATAATAAAGTGATGTAGAAAAGTAAGCACTACCTTGACTCCAGCTTTGGCTATAGAAATTAGATTATTTTACAGAATTATGCTAGTAATAAAAAATATAGAGTTCACATTAACCATAATGGAAATATTTTGGTTATTTCAGTTAGAAGTTGATAAATTCATTAAAGACTTTTTAAAAACGACACAGCAACTGTGCATTTCATCCTCAAAGTTGAAAAATGCAACAATACACCAATATGCAAAATACATCCAGTTTGTGATAGTTGATGGTAACTAATGGAGCTAAAAGTTGCCAGTAATTTTTGCTGATGAAACAAGATATCCTGGATATTATGGTAGGCTTTGATTGTTCAGTAGGTGGTATTTTAAATGCCATGGCATTCTAATTTGCCATAGGTTCAGATGTTTTAATTCATGTGGGAACCAAAACTAACAAAACTAATGGAACAACTAACAAACTAACTCAACTGTTGAGAAACAAAATGTAGAAACTACTGCTGCTTTGATTCTAGTTGCTCATAAAAGTCTTAACCTAACTGACACTGTAACACAGAACAAAACAGGCCACATCAAGCTGGAAAAGAAGCCATAAGGAGTCAATGCCTTTCATCACCTAGAATATCCAAAGGTGTTTCAATCCGTCATTCATACTGTGTCCAAAACACAGTTCATATTAAAGTGTCACTGATTTGAAAGGGAATATCCACCATTCATAAAGTTCTTTTCTCATTATCTCTCCCCAGAGGTGTTGGAGTCATCGTGAATCTTAGCTATTGCCCTCCCTTCTGGATCAAATATGGTTCATCAACAGAAAAATACATTTCTTTCCCTCATGGGAAAAGCCCATCAAACCCATATTAATGCTGTCACTTCCGGTTACTCCTATAAGATGCCACTATTTTGCCTGGTCTGTGCTGGGCGAACAGCCCCCACACCAGTCCACAGAGATCACTCTGCATCTTCAGTACTTGATAACTCATACCTATCTGCTCTGAGTCATAATGATACAACAGCTTGAACAGCTGCTATGTTAAACCTGCCTCCCACATCCTTACCAGGATCCTGTTCGCTTGCTCTGTCCAGAGCCTGCACTGTGTTTCTTAAAGCCAGGGGATGCAGATGACAAAGTAAGTCAACATGAAGCCCCAGTGGAACTACAACCACTGCCTGGGCTTGCTGCAGATAATATATTGCCTGTGGGAATGGAGAAGGGCAAATTATGAGGGATACCCTTGCTACCTCTGCAAATTCCTTAACAGATGCTAGCTGTAACACAAAATTGTCCATATGTTGGAGGGGACCAATAAAGCAACATTTTCTGCATCACTTCCTATACTACGACCCTTACAGCCTCCCTGTGCCCAGGCTTCTGAAACAAAGGCATTAATTTTCCTTGTTCTACCCAATTCTTTCTGGAGGTCCTCAGAATGGAGAATAGCAATTTGTTTGTCAAAGAAATAAAAGGCATAAGGACTTTTCACACAAAACACAAACCAAACTTACTCTAAACTTACTCAAACTATTTATAACCAAGCAGAACTTGCAAGCAAAGGGAAGAGGGGCTGGGAAAGTTAGCAGTGGCTGAGTGGGACTGGTTCCCAGCAGGAACGCTGCTAATGCCATAGTGTGCTTCTTACAGTCTGTACAAGTCCAGTAAGTGCTCTTCAGGGCTGGACATGTGGCAGGTTTGATCGTGAGGAAGGCATATGGAAGACAGACTGCAAGTTTTGTGCCACCGAAGACAAAAATCATCAGCACGTGCTGAGGATGTGGTAAGGGATATGACTCTGTCCTTCCTACTACCTGCCTGAGCTCCTTACACAGCAATGAACACAGGCAGAGGTGGCTGACACCGCAGGTCAACTCTGCTCACTTTCCCCTGGAGCAACTCAGACATAGCACGTATTTGCTCTGCTGAACCTCCCTTCCCAGCTTTGTGCTTTTCTCATCATAATCTTCACTTCTCTTCATTTCCTGCATGTGATTAGTCTCTCCCCTGCCCTATGGGCAAGAAAACCCTTCCTTCCTGCTGCTCAATTGTTCCTGATCAGCTTGTTGGTGAGCGTAAGTTCAGTCTCCATGATCCTGAGACATACTGGGGAAGGATGCTGCAATCATATGGTTTGCTAGGGAAAAACCCATTCCCTTGCAGGCAGTCAGACTGAGTGATTCCACACAGATACATAACAATCCATGTCAGTGACAGCACTTCAAGTATCCCAGGAAAAGCTCAACAATATATGCCCTGATGTTTTTACTGTACACACTCTGTGTAGATATGCTGCACATATATCTATATATATACTAAAGCATGAGTCTTCATGATCATCAGTAGAGAAGCCTGCAATCCTGGGAAATGACCAAGGAATACTACCTAGCTGTACTCAGCTAGAGTTCAGACCTGAAGCACTATCTGAGGTTTCATGGGTGATCAATTTTTCCATTTTTTATTTTTACTTTTTTCTGATGGGGTGACATGGAAGCAGTCCTTTCTACTGTCACTGCTCAGAACAAATTGTGATTTGGTCTGCGTAGGCCAAAGAGGAGAAATGGAGGTGCGGTGGCTGGCTGATTGGAATGACCATGCATCTGGTACGTAGCATGCATCATGTTCCAGCTCAAACAAATTAAGATGAGACAGGCTCTAGCAGGGATTCCTGAGCCACCACAAGCTCAGGCAGTTGCCCATAGCAGCACTAGCCCAGGGCTTGGAAATGGAAGCATGCAGGCTGGGGCTAGGACTTGGCTACAGCACTAGATTTTCCTGCTGTTGAAGTGTTCTGGACCCAGCAGCATGCCCATTAAAAAAAAAAGTCAGAAAATAAAACCGCAAGTTGGCCTAACTCAAGTTAAAACTGAAAGACATTTTGACACATTTTCTAGTGAGTAATTTGTAAGCCATGCTACAGCATTCCTCTAACATCTGCAAGGAAAATAGTTCAGTGGAGGCTGTCATCTACTGCCTTGCTGGTGGTACTAGGCAGAACCCCTTTCATTAGGAAATGGCAATGCAGGTTGATTCCCACATACACAGCAGCACAGGCAGGTTTTCTGCTCTCTGTTCTGACCAGCCAGGATGACACTGTGCTGGGGGATTACTACCTGTAGATAGCAGGGAAGTGCACAAGCACATACTTGGCACCCAGTCCTCCTCCAGCTCCAACTTGCTGTTGTTCTGCTGCTGCTCTGACGACTGCATGCAGCAACATCTGGCCACAGCCCTGAGCTCCTCCTACCATCTCCCACTGTCCCCCTGGCTGTTGGGGATACTGCAGCTAGCACGCAGTGATAAACACCTTGCCATGCGACTTCATAACTCTGTCTTGCACCTTTCCCTGTAGCTACAGCTTACAGATTTTTATCACCTCAAGTACAAAGTCTCTCTGAGCTCTGAAATAGTCAATAAGTTAGAGCTAATGCCCTGATCTGACCTTCTTATGCACCTTATTCCTTGGATCCTAGTGCACTGACACCCCTGTATTAAACAGTACAGGGTCATGCTGTGAACAGTAACATACAGCATATTGCCTATATCCTCTGGAGAATACATAGCACTGGGAAACAGAAGGAATGTGTGCGGGATATGCCCTGTGTATGCCCAACCCTCAGATAAAAAGCAGGGATAATCTCTTAGAACTTGAAAGAATCTGGAGTCATTGTTACTTACAGCAGAAACGCTTGGCAGGCCTTCCAAGCATCTTTTAAAATACAACAGCACCTACCCTCCCTATCCATAGTGGTTTCTCTCTTCCCAGCTTTCACACGTCTGTTTGCTCACACTTTGTGCACCTGTTGCTGCAGAGTCCTTGCAGAAAAGCCAATTTCTTTCCCCCACCCTAATATTTGGTCATGTGTTGAAACTTTTTTTTTTCCCCCCTCAAACCTGTGTGGTATCACAGAAACATGGTGGGATGGCTCCTATGACTGGAGTGTTGGAATGGAAGGTTACAGGCTGTTTAGAAAAGACAGGCCAGGCAGACGGGGAGGGGAAGTTGCTATTTATGTCAGTGATAGGCTGGAGAGTATGGAACTCTGTCTGGGGACGGGTGATGAGTTAACAGCGTGTTTGTGGGTCAGGATCCAAGGGAAAACAGCAATGGGGGACATTACGGTGGGGATCTGTTACAGACCACCTGATCAAGAGGACTCTGTGGATGAAGCACTCTACAGACAGATAGGAGCAGCCTCACGCTCGCAGGCCCTTGTCCTCATGGGGGACTTCAACCATCCTGACACCTGCTGGAGGGACGGTACGGCCCGGCACAAGCAATCCAGGAGGTTCCTCGATTGTGTGGAAGACAACTTCCTCTTTCAAGCAATAGAGGAGCCGACAAGGAGAGGTGCCATGCTGGACCTCGTGCTCACCAACAGGGAGGGACTGGTTGGGAATGTGACGCTCCAGGGCAGCCTTGGCTGTAGCGATCATGAGACGGTCGAGATTGAGAACCTCAGGACAGTGAGAAGGGCACGCAGCAAGCTCACTGCCCTGGACTTCAAGCGAGCAGACTTTGGCCTCTTCAGGAACCTCCTTAGTAAGGTTCCATGGGATATAGTCCTAGAGGGCAGGGGGGCCCAAGACTGCTGGTCGATATTCAAGGATCTCCTGCTACGTGCTCAGGAGTGTTGCATCCCGACTAGAAGAAAGTGCAGCAGGAGGGCCAGGAGACCTCCATGGATGGACAAGGAGCTGCTGAGGAAACTTAGAGGGAGAAAAGAAGCTTATAGAAGGTGGAAGCGAGGACAGGCGGCCTGGGAAGAATACAGGAGCATTGCCCGGGAAGCTAGGGACCAGGTTAGGAAAGGTAAGGCCCAGCTAGAATTAAATCTGGCAAGGGATGTGAAAGATAACAGGAAAGGCTTCTATAGGTACGTAGCAAATAAAAGACAGACTAGGGATAATGTGGGCCCTCTCTGGAAGCTATTGGGAGAACTCGCTACCCTGGATTTGGAGCAGGCTGAGGTTCTTAATGACTTCTTTGCCTCAGTCTTCACCAGCAAATGCTCTGACCACACCACCCAAGTCTTGGAAGGCAGATGCAGGGACTGTGAGAATGAAGACCTTAGGCCCACTGTAGGAGAGGATCAGGTTCGAGACCATCTTAAGAACCTGAACGTGCACAAGTCCATGGGACCTGATGAAATCGATTCACAGGTCTTGAAGGAGCTGGCAAATGAAGATGCTAAGCCACTGTCCACCATATTTGAAAAATCATGGCAGTCAGGTGAAGTTCCTGATGACCGGAAGAAGGGAAATATAACCCCCATTTTCAAGAAGGAGAAGGTGGAAGACCTGGGGAACTACAGACCAGACAGTCTCTCCTCTGTGCCTGGCAAAACCTTGGAGCAGTTTCTCCTGGAAAGCATGCTAAGGCACATGAAAAACAATGAGGTGGTTGGTGACAGCCAACATGGCTTCACTAAGGGGAAATCCTGCATGACCAATTTGGTGGCCTTTTATGATGGAGCCATGAAAAAAGTCATGATGTTTTCCTTCCTACAGTGAAATGCCAGCACTTGACATTTGTTAACCTCAAAGAAAAATTGTGACACTTTTTAAAGTCAATACTGGCTGCATGCAGTCTCCCTTTTCATAAGGCAGAGGTAAGCTCAGCATAAATCTCCATTAAGGACATTTTGCACATCCCTGAAATACCAACTCTGGCAGTTGTACCAGTCAGCACTCCAGTTGTAGTTCAGAGCTGGCAAAAACAGTAATCTCCACTTTTGCAATTTGTTCCATATCTATCATCTCAGACACACCTGGGATATAATGAAAGAGTTATGTCTAGCCCATACTTATATTCTCTTTCATCACCAACAGCAAACTGCCCTGCAAGGATATATAGCTCTCCTGGTGATGCTGAGAGGAAGATGCTGCTGAAAAGGAAGAGCTTATATAGGCTGTGACACTGTGACAGAACACAACCCATGCTGCTATACTGTGTGGTCACAGAAGGCATTTGCCTCTGTTTTTTCCTGGACTCTGCACAGTGCTGGTCCCAGAAACAGATGGCAGAGCCACAGAAGGCAACTCTGACCCCCACAGCCTACCACACATATGCACTGCCCCATGCTCCACCAAAATGCCATAGTGCACAGAGTGCTGTGTGCCCCAGAGCAGCAGCTCACTGCCAGTGAGGTGGGATGGCCCCAAAGGGCACTATGTAACTCGTCGCCAACAGTGTGCACGTACACCTGATTGCACGTGGCAGCACCACACACCTCATAAATTGAATATGCCTGCTAGAGTGTCTCTGCACAGTGATTGCTCAAGTGGTCAGGAACCAGAGGACCAGAATCAAGTGGATATTAGCACTCTGAGAAGTAATTTATTTTAAACATAAGCCAGTATAAGGTTTAACTAGAGCACCACACTAGCGCTGCTAGAATATAGCAGTTTGTAAACTTTCGTCTCTTGAAAGAACTGTAATTGCCTACAATATAATGAGAGAATGAGGGGTTTTAACTACAACTTTTAATACATGCTGTTCATATCACAAAACCTTCAATTTGCCTGACAGGGCCTCAAATGGGTTAAAAAAAATACAGTTTCTAGACCAGTTGCAATTCCATCTGCACTAGTCTGGCATGAGGGCTTTGACCAAGCAAAGGAAAAGGGTTACAGTGAAGCAAAATGGCAAGGGATTACTGAGGTTTGCTGCAGCTGCTTCATTTTTAAGGAGCTGTCTTGAACGTATCACTTATGGTGCTAAACAACTTTCTTTATATGTCGTGAATGAATACTAACCTCCAATTTTCTTTTTGTTTGCCTAAGCGTAATATTCTGAATTTGAACAGCATTTCAGCTGACAAATTTAAGTAATTTACATTTATCATCAATGAGGATTAAGACTTATTTCTGTAACTGTCTGAGGCAGGCTAAGCTAAAGGAGAAAATTGTCAAATGGGAAAAAAAAAGGGATACAAACTGTTCAAAGATAAATTTCAGAATTCATGTCTAATTTTCAACCTGACCTGCAGGAACGGTCCAGAACCTCCTGTGACCTTACTCCAGCAACACAATAATCCTTACCGTTTTTAAGATGGAGCTTGGTAAGCTTTTGAAAGCTATGGTTGTTAACACCTCAACCATACCCCCATGGCAGGAACAGCAGCGGCAGGATTTGGCCAGGGCAGAGCAGTAGTGTGACCAGCACCTCTGACTGCATGGCCACCTCCCACCTCAGGGCTAAACCCTGAGCACATCTGACAACAGGTTCATGTCAGACCCCGGCTGCCTGAAAGACCGTTTCCCTTCCGCAGCCTTTAGCCACCTTTTATTGCCAACAGCAGCAAAGCAGTATCTGTTCATACAAAATAGAGGTACTCCTAAACTGTAAAAATAAAAAAAACCAAACCCAACCCCTCAGATCTGAGAACAATTAGTATGTAGACATGGAAATTCTTAATAACACGTTAACTATTGTTGGAAAGATAATTTGTGGGAGTTCTCAAGCTCCCTCTCAGTGCCGTGCATGTGTTGGTTGGCATTGTTTAAAAGACAAAAAAGTTTAAAGACTTTCTGCACACTAGCCAATTTTTTATTCAATAAGCTAGAGGAAGACCCAAACTAAAAAATTTCTGCCATTTTATGCACCATGGAAACAAGAAACCTGTCAATCTGCAACTACCTATTCTACATCCATTTGAGATCAACTTTAACTGCAGGAGTATAGCCAAGAGGATCCAATCTACAGCCTGTGTTTGTCCATGGGAGATGGACGTAATTCATTTTTTGCTTCACTCTCAAATAAGTACAAATATTAAAACATAACTCAGATTGATGTCAAGGTGCAAGTTAAACTGCTTTACAGTCTAATAAAAGCTATAAACTTTTCTCCTAGTGTAATTTCTCACAGCAGTGTCAGCAAGATGATATAAAAATATACAGTGTTCATCTGTAAATTCCACTGCGATAAAACTGATTTCCTAAGTGATCTCATATATTCAGACTTTCTTCTAGAGCTGAAATATTGGTTGCTTGAGACCATGAAAGCTACTTATTTTTAACAACCCATAATAATTTTGTATTATTTCCCATAAATGAAACACTGCCACTTTTTGAATCAGAGATAATTTGTCTGATGGACTACTTTAGCCTGAAGGTTTATTGTAAGTGTGTCTGTTTAATCCGCGGCTTCTGTACCTTTCAAACACCGATGCTTATTTGCAAAACCCTCAAAAATACATTTTAAAATCCCCAATATAGCAAGACCCTTAAATGTACTCATGTGCTTAAACGTCATGTGCATCATGTTATTCCGTTCAGTGGGATTCCCCAAAGTCATAAAGAGCTTAAGCACTTTTCTGTGTCAGATTTGAAACTCTCATGTTGATTAAGTGCACTCCGAGCAGAATTAATGGTTACAACTGCCTACAGTGCTCATGGCAGCTACTAGGCTCTCCAAGCTTGGACATGCAGCTTTATTAAAACAGAATGAGCAATGGCAGCACGTTTTCAATACCTCTAGTGACACAGAATCCAGGCGGAGCCACATGCTATGGAGAACGAAGGTTTAGACCCTACATCCAGACACGGCAGGACACGTGAAGCAGGAGCAACTCTGCTTCTTTGCCAGAAGGCAGAATTTGAATGGGAAATGTAGCTAGTTCTTACCAAATGTAAACAAGTACATCTCTGATTTCACCAGCATGCCACACAGCAAACTGGGGCAGTTAGAGAGAGATACATATGTATGATGGAACACAGTTACTGTATTTACATAAGGCACTAAAATTGGGGTGAAAACTCTTTCTCCTATCCACTAACAACATCCATGTGACTGTTCTGTAAGTGGGGAAGAAGATCTGTGAAGCCTGATTACATACTTCAGCCGTAACTCAAACTACCCAGAACAACTACTAACCATTTACCAGAGAAAACCATCATAGTAGAATGGTTATTCTCCATCTCTGTAGGCCTTCACATCAGAATCTTTGTGGAAGACATCTGTTATCCAGAAATAGTTCCTTGGTTTCATATGGAAATACACAGGTGAACCAGAGCTCAGACTACTTAATAGACAATCACAGAATCAAATAAGTTGGAAAAGATCTTTAAGATCCTGAAGTCCAACCATTACCCCAGGACTACCACTAAACCATGTCACTAAAGGCCTCAGCTACAAGTTTTTTGAACATTCCCAAGGACAGTGATTCCATCACTTTCCTGGACAGCCTGTTCCAATGCCTAACTACCCTTTTGGTGAAGAAATTTTTCCCAATACCCAATCTAAACCTCCCCTGGTGCAGCTTGAGGTCACTACCTCTCGTCCTATCAGTTGTTACTTGGGATAAGAGACCGACCCCCATCTCACTACAACCTCCTTTCAGGCAGTTGTAGAGAGCGATAAGGTCCCCTCCCGAGCCTTCTCTTCTCCAGACTAAACAACCCAGCTCCCTCAGCTGTTCGTCATAACACTTATTCTAGAGACGCATCGCCAGCTCCATCGCCCTTTTCTGGACCCGCTCCAGCAACCCATTATGTCTCTTATAGTGACAGGCCCAGAACTGAACATAGCATTTGAGGTGCAGCCTCACCAGGGCCAAATACAGGGGGATGATCACTTCCCTGGTCCTGCTGGCCACACTATTTGTGATAAACTCCAGGATATACATCCCTTTGGATTAAAATTCATGACTTATTAATTGCATTTTAAATGTGCGCTATCTTGCACAAAGAATATGGTCTTAGAAAAACTCTAATACTGATCAATTACATAATGATACAGGAACACTGAGTGTTCTCTCCTTTATGTACTTTCACGTGATTTCTTAAATCCCAGCTGGATAAAAATATGTCTTGTCTTCTGTCTAGTTCTACTTCAGGCACTACCAGTCTGACATTTTGCTTTCAGGTTTTAGTAATATCAGTATTGAGATCAGAGATATTAAAACTTAGAAAATCTGACATGTTATGTCAAATTACAAAGACAGTATCTGAGAGCAAATGGAAGAACAGACAGACTGAATTAAGTAGCAGAAAAAGGGAAAGAATGATAGGAAGGAAGATATGAACAAATATACAGAAGAGAGATTAAGCAAACAGTCTAGTGCAATCAGATGGGTATGAAGAAAAAACATTAAACAATGTTGAAAGCACAAATTAGGGATGTAAATTCATACATAAAACATGCAGTTAGAGATAGTATGGGCATGATCCCATTAACACTTATGCACATTCAAGATTTTATTCATAAGATTTGCATAAGTTAGGGGGTAATGCTCATGTGAGTAACATGATGTACAAGTGGATTTGGCCTTTCACCATTTTTCTTTGTGTATATCATGTACATGTGTAAAACATTTAAGCAGGCATTTCAACTCTGATGAAGACAAACTTGAAAATGATAGGACCTAAGGGAAACCTTTACCGTGAAAGCTGGTGGAACTGAAATTCTACGAAGAACTGAGAGGAATACCCAAAAGACTAATTATTTGACGATACAACTAATGTTATCATTCTGTTTGAAGCATGCGAAAATAAAAGTTACAGTTTGCATAGATGTGGAACACTTCTCTGAAAGAAAGCATGGTCGATGTGTGAATCCAGAAGCAGGGAATCCTCATTCACCCTCTAACTGCTATCTGCAAGGAGTCTAATAGTAACTCTAAATGGGTGTAATGGCCTCACTCTTACGGGATTACTTCTGCAGTTTAATGAGACACTGACTGTTAGTTTACCTCAGCCCTGTCTGTAATAATGAGACACCTTTATAGGGCAATAAGCAGGTAGCTTGCCTAATAACAGACTGAGATTCTTGTGAGTGGCAGAAGGTCAGTCAGACACCTTGTCTGCTTGGTACGAGTTATTGTACTCATTCTACAGACAGGAAACCAAAGCCCAGTATATCATTTTCCATAATCCATTGGAAGTCTGGTAGGGCCAGGAATGGCATTTATGGGTCAAGGTCATTTAGGATAACAGCACAATTTTCCACTAGAAGATGATGTTAAAAAATATGAAGTATTAAAAAAAACCCAAACAAACAAACAAACAAAAAAAACCCCCGAGAGTCTGCCTTCAGTAATACAGTAAAATTCTTACAAAGTATTCTCAATTTGAAACTACAAAAACAGCATTAAAAGCCATTAATCAAGCAATCAAACCCCCATGACCTTCCCTCTCTAAGAGTTTCTGCCTGTGGATTGAAAAAATGATGCAAAATCTCAGTATCATACATATGGGTGCCCGAAATATATGGAGCCAGAATGTTCCAGTATTACTGTTATCCTGCCAGAATACTAGATTTCTTCTTCTCAGATGGTTCGGCAGACTTCTAAGCTGTTATCCTATCATCTCTATCTACCTCTGCCAGCACTGTGCCTCAGCTTCATTTGCAAAACTGGAAAGATGCAAAAAATACCCTTCCATAAGACTAAAAAAAAAAAAAAAAATATAAAAGGAATAATACTTTAGAACAGTACTCACTGAAGCTACATCAGTCTTATTTCTTCATTTCTGTAAGATATGCTGCAGAAGGCAGCTAGAAATACTTCTACCAAAATCAAATTACTCATTTAGCACCATCCACAGCAACTATTTATACAGGACTTTTGTATGGAATATATTGGGATTTTTCCTAAATAACACAAAACAATCCATTATTTAGACTATTTCAAATACAACGTTCAGAATTTGCAAACTATTACAACACACACAAGTTTACTTATGGAAAGGACAGATTTTAGAAGTCACAATATTGTGAGTTTTACGGAAAGTATGTTTTCCTTGAAACGACACTTGAATATCCCTGCAAGAGGAACTACCTTTAGCCTGTAAAGCACAATTTCTGGCAACACTCCCTAAAGTAGAACACACTTACCTCTAAAAATAAGCCATGGTGCTATCAGCAGCACAGATTACTTTTTCCTGTCAGAGAGAGCCCAATGCATCCACAAATGACTGCAAGGGGTCATGACCAACTGGCTCCAGCAGCTGGTTCAGCTGTTGGAGCTGCCCTGGAAGCAACCCCACTCTGTGACAGGGTGTTGGGTCCCACCACCACCAACTCCAGGTGCTCCCTTGCATGGCAGTAGCACAACCATAAGGCTGACGGCTCCCATGGCCATCGCCCGCGGGTGGCATTGGCCGCGGGTGGCATTGCAGCAGGCGGCTGGTGGCATCCCCTGTGCAGGGAGTGCTGGGGAGCAGCTCTGAGCTGGGGGCAGGCCTGAGGTGGAGACAGCGGTGTGGACACTTTGACTGGGACAGGGGGCGCAGGGGGTGTGTTTATGCGTGTAAATAGGTACGTGTGCATGCATTCATGTACACACGCATACCTGCGCGCACACACACACGCATGTATATGTCCGTGTCCCTCAGTGCGTGCCCGTGTGCCATCCTGGCACCAGCCCCGGGCCGGGCTGACCGCGCCGGCCGCCGCCTCTCCCGCCGGGGGACGCCAGAGGCCGTGGCGAGGCGCGATCCGTCGACCGGTGCCCGCGCCCCCGCCAGCCCTCCCGCACCCCCCGCCGGGCGGGAGGCTCCGGCCCTGGCCTTACCCTCGCCGCTCCCCTCCTTCTCCGCCATGGCAGCAGCCTCGAGCCGTCGCTATGGCGACGCGGGCCTGCCGAGCCCTCTCCTCCCGCCGGCTGCCGGCGGCCTGCCCGCCGGGCCGGGCCGGGCCGGGCGGAAAGCGCTTCCCTCGCGGCCTTCGCAGCCTGCTAACGTACAAAGCAAGCGAATGGTGATGGAAGCAGCCCGCTGGGGGCTCTGCGTGCAGCCTCAGCGCCGCACCGGGCAGGGAGCCGCGGCCACGGTCCGCCCGAAAACGTGGATCAAGCCCAAAACGTGGATGCCATTGCAGAGGCTCAGCCCCGGTCTGCGCCCCAGGCACGAGGCCCCACACCACCTCACGCTGGGGTTTTGGGCATCGCTCCCTATTGTGCTGAAGAGATGGAAAAGGTGACCAAAACCCGCATCTGGCCTGTGAGGTGGGGGCCCTTAACTGAGCCCCTTAATCCTGCCCCTTCACAGTACCCCTCTTCTCTTAAAAATAGCATTTTCTCACCAATTGCTGAGATTTCCATGTATTTGAGCTTTAGGAAGTGAAAGAACATTTTATTCTAAATACCATCACGCCGAAACAGCTAAAATATTCTGTCTTAGCAATATTAAATAAAACTGCAGTTTAAATTTAGCTGTGTGTTTTAGCAGACACGCTTGCCATGCCTGGTTCTTCTGACTCTAAAACAACCGTGAAAGTAGGAAAAAATATAAATATTAATATTCTGGCAAGATGCAGCCATATATTCATAGAAAATAAATATTTATTAAATTCTTAGAACTAAAACCTTGTCCTCACCACAGCAGGTGCTTGCTTGTCAGATGTTAAATCTTTGCAAAGCCCATGTGGATGACTCTTCCTCCACCTCTCAAAGTTATGATGTGCTCAGTGTTTGTGGAAGCCTGAAATTTAAAAAAAAAAAAACAACCCACATTGAACCCAAATAGGGCTTCTTTGCTTTAGAATAATCACCTTTTTATAACATTTAAACATTTGCTATTTGCCTTTCAGCCACTTTTTCTGCATTTTTATCAAGCATGGCTCAGAGTAAGGAGGTTATAATAGATACCCAAGAGAATACATCTTTACTCTGCTGGGAGAACAGCTGATTATGCTAACAAAGTTGATCTCTCTGAAAGGTTATCTTCTGACTTTAACAGTTTGTTAAAGTAAATATTAAATATTTCAAATTACATGTTTGACTACAGAAGTAGCACAGATTGTTTCCTCTCAAGTTGATAACAGAGATTTTGGTGAGAACAGCATGGCAGCCCAAGTTAGAGGATGCAGCAGAAGGAAAGGCTCTTTCAGTCTTACAGAGGTCCCACTTCTTGTTCTCTCAACCCTGCCACACAGAAAACCTTTGTCTTTCCTGGTTGTAGAGCTATAGTGGTGGATCAGTTGCATGTTTGAAACTGAAGAACAGTGCAAAGTACATCATTTTGGCAAGGACAGAGCTTTCTTATCTCTTACCCTGCCTACGCCAAATGTGGAATTCATGTTCTTGAATATAGTGCCCAGCATTAGATTCCTTACGTCATTTTCGAGATCACCTGGTTCATCATAGGACATTTACAGCTCTTCTACAAAAGCTACACTAATTCAGAGTGTTTACCACATTTCCTAATAAAAGCTTTAAAAAATCCTGTTCTAGTTTATTCAGGTTTTCATACCAAATCCATACCCAAAATATGAACAACATTCAGCTTTAAAATAGATACAAATATTGCCTATTGTCCTAATTTATGAAGATTCTTGTGTTTTCACAGCAGCCTCTGATGTGAGTCACTGCAAAGCAATAAGACAGTAACTCCACTCAGGCCACTACCTTTAACATCTTCCCAGCAATATCACCAGGGCTTGTGCTTGGCTTTCCTCAGCACTCTTTCCTATTTGACATACGCTTGTCTTTGTTTCCTTCAGGAGGAATGGCAACTTGTGTAAAAGCCAATCATGAAAGGGGAAATCATGAAGTATGTAGCAGCTATGACACATTGTGTGTGCCACAATGTATATGTCCTGTTGTAGCAGCTGACTCTGGCCCTCAGGAGCTGCTACAAGAGCTCCTCAGAGAGAACATTGGTCGGAGTACATAAAAGTATTGATCAAATTCTGGATGTTTGCACTTGTTGCATTTGACACCTTTAGCCTAGGTGCAGAATCTTGTGTAGACTTACAGCTAATTTCAGCAAACGTGATTTTGCCCTGTCCTGCCCGTGTTATTGAGATTCCACTCAGGACAATTACTGTATATCAAAGTGCTTCATTTGCATCATCTGCTTCAGCCTGGAGTTTCCTTTTGCTTTCAATAGCTTGCAGCCAAATATCAGCACCTGTTTCTCCTTCTTCCCCCAATTCCAGACACGCAGGACTTTGGTGTCTTGCCTGTCTCTAGAAGCAGTACAAAATAGGGAATGAGAAAGCACTTCCAAGCTAGAACTCACTGCTTTAAAATTTCCTGGCGACATATCTTGAAAAAAATCTATGTAGGAAAAAAATGTTAACAGTTATCATGCAGATCAAATATTGGATACGAACCACATGACTGTTTCCCTTCTAACTTAATGCACAGACATCTCAAACCAAGGGTATGAGTGGGCTGAAACAACTAATCGCATTTTGGCACAGATAAGTACAAAAGGAAACCCAGAACTACTAATTCAACAGCTTGAAATATCAGCTGCTGCATGAAAGATCTTTAAAGAGCTCTTCTGAAGAGAACATACCCTTTTAAACTTGTAATTTTTCTTTTAAAAATGTCAGAAAATATCTCAGGGAAAATATGGAAGAAACCAGCATTGTTGATATGAAGCCTGAATCCACTGAAATAGACATAAGATACCCCTGCCTCTGCACCTAATTTCACCATATACATTCCTCTCAGCTATCAGGGTCCTATCACACATTTTGTATATTTTCTGTGCATATGTTCAGAAATTTGTTCAGCAGTAAGAAACAGCTCTAAGATGGGAGAAGTGATGTAAAAGATAAAGCAGTTCAAGAAGGTATAATAACATCCTACAACACAGTGTCCCCCATGCGTTCAGGGTTGCAGTGTTTGGACACATCTTTGCTCTGAATTCTTGCTGAAGACCTTCACTATAGAACCCAATCTGTGGGTCCTTGGGGACCACATAACTTAAGGCACAAAGAAGTATATTCATTTGCTGTTTACAGAGAAGGTAAATTAATAGCTATGATTCTGTGATGGGAGTCTACCTGCAACTCTTCTGTAGCTAATTGGGTACAGCCCTACCAGTCAGGGTGTTTCCATGTCACAGTACCCTTTTTCACCAATGTAACACAAACAACTCAAGTGCACTTGTCATCCTCATTCTACTTTTCCTCTGGGCTCAGCAGCTGATCCTAGTGACTCAGAAACAGCTTCTTCAAAACAGAGTATTATCTAAACATTATCTGTTCACTCAAATGATCCACAGCAACCAGACAAAAATGAGAAAAATACTCCATCATTCCTTGCCTATGCTGTATCTTTCTCTTCAGATTTTGGGTAAATTACACTGAGAGCAGCCACCTCATTCCTTGATGTGTGGGAGGGAATACAGCTTCTCTTCTGGCTTGTTCTCTTTGATAATGCAAGCTTTGATCCTATGCTTGGACCAGATGAGGAGAAGCCTAACAGAGTGGGCAGAGGCAGACAAATAAGCACGCCCACCATTATTTGCTCTACCATTGACCTCTTGCACGTTGCTGAGATTTCATATTAACTTATCTGTCATTGTCTTGTATTCTTTTTGAAAAATATTAGTATTCCTGCACTTACCAGCAAAAACACACACATTGGCAAAGGAGTTCCTTTACCCTTCATACAGATAATAAATCTAGAAGCCCCAGATCTGATCTCTTGAATAAAATGTCAGGGTATGATTCCTTCAGACACATGGCATTCACCAGTGCTGAATGGGGAGGATCCAGCTCTTTCTTCATCCTGCCTTTCCTTCTCTGCTCCTGGCTGCACATTCTGATCCAGCTTTTTCTACCTGGTGCTGGCTTTGCCATTCATTGAGAGCTGGTATGAGTCACTAAAGTCGTAAAAAACAATCCAAAAGTGAATAGTTTTCTGACATATTAACAAATCTGGTAAAGGGTCTGAGAAGCATCTGAATCAGCACAGCCAGGAAGTTGGACCATGCAACTGTAAGTGAGGGAGAGATAGGGAGTAAGGCAGGAAGGCGAGATGTTCTTTTAGTGGGAGAAGGCTCATTGGCTGGCTGAGTCTGTGAGTAAAACTCAGAAGGAAAGAAAGGGAAAAAATAGGTTTGAAGGCCACTTATAATAGCAGCATCTCAAAATCCTTCTCAGTCCACAAGATGGCTTTGAAACTGTCCTAGAAAATATCTCTTGCTGCTCATAGACAGCTAGGATCCCATGGATCTTTAGCTGCTCCTATCCAGCTTCAATAAAGCTGCATTTGAGGAAAAGTGACTGAACATGCATTAAAAATGAGTTACTAGGAAAAAGGAAGCACTTCTTCTCCTCAGCAATATTCCTCAATGTCAAGGCGCTCTGGCAGTGCTTGGCCTCTGGGACTATGCCTAAAGAGCTGCAGCAGAAAAAAGCTCTCAATTTTATATGTAAGTGCCAAGATGCTGTTCCCCATCCCACACAGGCTCAGAAATGGCCCTAGAGATCCACATATTTTAACCTTCAGACTTTATTACCATTAATTATATCTAGAAGTGAAGCCAGGATCCCTGAGAACACGGTGGCAGGAACAAAACACAATCATCCATCTGCCTAGCAACACAGGTTGCCATGAGTACTTCTCCCCATGCTCCACAGGCAGCAGGGGCTCGCCACTGAACACCAAGCCAACTTCAAGGGCCCCATACTGGTAAAGAAAGCCTGCTTTCTCAAATGAAGACCTTGGTTTCCATATCCAAGATACACGTCTTCCTCTGGAGCCTAGAAGGTGTCAGCTAGCAGCCTGATATTCAGGAACGAGGGACTTCTGCAGTAGCAAGACATCGTCAGTGGAACTGCTGTTGCAGGAGACAAAAGCAGTGACGTTGGCAACATGAATGCAAATTCCATTCTTTCCTTCTCTGTTTCTTTTGAAAATGTTCTTTGCACATGTTTAAATACCATTAAAAAAAAAAAAAAAAGAATCCCCAAATAACATACTATCAAATCACTGAATTTATGTAGTTAGGAAGAAAAGAAGAAACACCCATGAGTGGTACTGAATACATGGAAATACTCTCTAACACCCCTAGCTCAGGAAGTTCTTGAATCACGAAACATTTGTAGGAGGCTGAGAGAGAGGGGGGGTATTCAAGATATCAATTTGCCTAGCTCTCCACTGAGCATCTGCTTTAGGCCTCACTAGAAGGATATGCAAAGAGATATACAGACCTTTGATATGACCCAGAAGGCTCTTTTTGGTGTTCTTAAAAAAGCAAAAGACTCTTTGATCATTGTTTAATGTTTAAGAGAGGCCTTCTAATAACGTAGTTATCTAGAAGTTGTGTAAAAATAGAGATGTAAGAGAAAAACACAAAATCATAGGCTTCAGACTGAGATTTGGACAATCACAATTGAACGTGAATGCCAAACACTGGAATTATGTTTGATACCAATATTATGAAGCTAGCCTTTAAAAATAGCTCTTATTTCATTGTTTGTTATATGATAAGATGCAATTTAAGGGTATATGGCCTATATACCCTTGATAAATAACAGTAAAAATGGGTAAACGGCCCAAAGTACATTTTACAAAGCCATCAGCCACAAAGCAGCAGTAGTTACCTTTGGGATGAGAGGATAATCTAAAGTTACACATCTGTAACATATGATCTGTGTGATCATATATGGCACTTAATCAGTTTACATGAGGCACAAAATAATACTTCCTAATACTTAGGAAAATCTTCCCAGAGCATGAGTAGTAGAATCACTTTCATATCATCTGTCAAGATTATTTGGCCATGGAGATGTTGCTGTACTCACTAGGTTAGTAGTAATCAAAACCAAAACGAACCTGGATATAAGAAAACCCATCAATTTAAGCACTTAAGATTTTTCTGTTTTCTTCAGAATGCTAGTTTTCATTTATTAAAAAAAAAAAACAAACAAACAAAAAACAAACAAACAAAACCCGAAAAAAGACCATCTACATGTGAAGATAATGTTTGGAAAATTGATGTAGCATTATCCTTTTAAATCTACAGTAAGACAGTAAGGGAGAAAATCATATTCTATAACAAGTCCCATTAACTTAATGTATTCAGGATTTCACTTTACAAGTCTGACCCCACTACCTGCTCACGTTAACTTCAGAATTTCACTGGGAATAAGGTTAAGGTCTGTGGGACTATTCTTAATTTGATTCACAATTTATTCATCTCCACTGACACAAATGGCACAGGATTGAGACTAGTGTTATAGCATAAGCATCACCTCAATTTTCATACATCTCAGTGGGTTTTTATTCAAAGGGCTAATTGTATGGCTAGCTTGTTTTTCCAGGTGCATGATATTTTCTTATTACTTAAATATAAGCTTTAACTTTGCAGAGATTAAATTTAAATCCATATTTAAATAATGTTAATTCTGACCTAATTAGAGATACTGTACAGAGTATGTTTTGTAAACTTTCATATGAAGACCCACTATCATAAAATGAAAATTGCTTTAAAATAAAAATATACTTTGTTACTTTAAAGAGGGGAAGGGGGGAAGGAACGGAACTAAGACACACTCCAGCAATATTTTCTCTACCTTTAGAATAAGAAAGAAATTGAACTCCTGTTTGGTGAACTCCTGTTTGGTTCCCTTGTGAGTGATAGGGAACTTCGATGCACTCTGGCCAGAAGACAGGTTATCTGTATTAATGAAAATCTAATCTGTGCTCAGAGACTTTGCATGTTGGTTATGAATATAAAAAATTCATACCACAATAGACTGTTACACTGTCAAAAGCTGAAGTTTAGCCGATTTTACAGGAAGAGTTGACGTTTTGCTGTATTCTTCATTCTATGGAACGGGAAAAGTAAGCCATCAAAACTGTCGTCATGTCCCACACACACATGCACCTTGTAAATTTTACCAGTGTGACTATTTAGATACGTCATAACCTAGAAATTAGGAAGCATTTATCTACTGAGCCATTTAGACACAGTAACTCAGACTGAGAGAGGTAACAAATACTTTGGATTGGTCAAATTTTCACAGTGGCACAGTGGCACTGTGCCAGGGCAAGCAGAGGCATCATCTGCTTTTGTATCACCTTCTCTGCAGGGCATGGCCATGAAGAGATCTGAGTAGGTAAGTGATTCAGCCAAAAAGTACTCTTTTTTTTTTATTGTTGTGGTTACCAGGTTGTGAGCTAAGCTGGCATGGAAGAAGGGTCAGTATAAGAACAACTGACTAGGGCTGAGGAAACACAGACCTGACACCAAGCAGCTGCCTGAGACTTTCAGCAGTCCTGCATCAGTGGGTAGAAGGGGCTTTTGGTAGAAAAGAAAAAAAAATACTTGTTTTGGGCATATGATCTCTTTTTCAGCTGTGAAATAGAAGTTGCATGCCTTCAAAGGACTTCAAAGGACTACGGTGACCATAATTTTCAGACAAATTTGGCTTTATTATGTTACATCATTTGGACTGTTGGAGTGAAATGGCTAGTTGGTACCTGCAAGGCAGAGGTGTTTGCAATGGAAAACATGATAAGGACAGAAAGACAAGTGGTTATCACATGCAGAGCCCTAAAGAGTGGGATAAACTGCAACTTGCTAAACTGATTCTAGTCAATACTGTAGATAGATGCAGATAAAGGAGACTTAACAGGAAGAGGCACTTAAATATCCTGATAGAGCCATTTAAATTGCCTTAAGATTGGACATTCAGAGCTGTACCACTTGAGCATTTATGAAGCTGTGCAATTAACCAAATCAGGGAAACGGCAAACAACCCAAAAAACAACACAGTAAAAACAAATAGACAACAAAGTACTAATAGGTTATTTCTCCACGAGATGAGTTCTCATTTGCAAACCGCTTAAGCCACGGTTGCTGATCAGACAGTTGGTGATCAGGAACACTGATCATACACAGATCAGTGTGTAAGATCACTCCCGCACGTAAAGATTTGCAGCATTAGGAAAGTTGTGATTGATTACCTTCCTCAGCTTAAGGAAGTTATGACTAAGATTGTGCAAGACAGTAAAAATGGACTACCTAATATATGCATAAGTTTTAAGCTGCTAACTGAACTTTACAAAGCGGAAATACAAGTTCATTAACCCATCTGAAACTGAGGATCAGCAAACCCTAGACAGGCAAGCCCTTCCCAGTTCTGTGTCATTGGCACCATGATTTACCATCAGGAATTGGACAGCTATGTAAATAACAGTGGTATCACTTACAGTGTGAGACAGTTATTTTCTTATTATTGGTTATTGAAGTATACCATTAAAACAGAGCACATCTTTTATCTGTTTTATATATACTTTCATGACACAGCAGTATTTATTGGCATTGCTGTATATATCATTGCCACCTTGAGAACTATAATCACTGCCAATTTACATTAACTCAACCAAACACAGAGTCCAAGAGGTACATCAGTTTTTTAACCAAAAAGATCTGGAAGACCAAACTTTGCTGTGGTGGTTGAGGCAATACTGTTGTCTCTTTGTGACCTTACTTTTCACTGCCAGCTGGCATCTCCCTCTCTGCAACAGAAGAATCAGATAGCAATGGGTGTGGATGCCCTGGTACGTCTCCTTCCACCTCCTTTCACCTCACCCTGGCTGTTCAACACAACACAGCACAGCATATTTAATACTTTAAATTGATAAACAAAGCTGTGACCCAGGGAGCGATCACACATCCCATTTTGTCACTTCTCAAGCAGTGCAGCTGCTGGGACAGTAAGATCTTAAACCACTGTAGCTACAGAGAATCTGCCAGTGAAATTATTAAGTGTTGTTCCTCTGTTACCAGACCTCAGCTGTGACCCTGGATAAGTCTTTTAACCCCATTTTTCAAACACTAACACATGTAAGTGATTTTCCATCTGTAGTTATTTACAGGATTAAGAACAAACACTCAAAAGCTCAATACCTGAAAAGTGGTACTGTATCATATATCTATTGCTTACGAGCTGAGTGTTAGTGTTGTATATTTTGGAATATCTTCAAGACAGTATAGAATATCTTTAAGATAGTATTTGTACCTCTATCCCCATCCCCTTGGAAAGTAGTTTGTCTCCTAGGGGTAGTATGGAGAATCCAAGATGTGTTGAAGATGCATAATTAAAAAGAGAACTAAAATTTAGCATTAAACAGGTGAAGCTGAGGTTAATTTGTAGATATAAGAAAACGTAGAATAAGAAAACGTAGAGCACATAGCAAGAAGGGATGCATGTGGGACCTGGGGCAGATGGCATACGCAAGTGCTGAGCCTTTTCAAAGGTTCTCCTTTTGTGTCCTATGTGCCTTTGTAAACATTCAGAGGTGCTCATGGAAGCTGACACATCCTTGAAGCCTTCCCTTCAGTGGCACCACCACTTCTCCTCTTCCCATATTGAAATATTTGCATGCTGGAAGTACAGATTTCACAGAGATGTAGACAGGCCCATGACTGCCACATCCCAAGACACTAAATGGTCCACAGTGTTCATCTCTAGCCCTGACACCAGCAAGTTTAACAAGGTCAAATAGCAAGGTGATGCAGTAATACGTCCTCCCTTCTGGTTGATGGTCAATTATATGCAGCCTTGGTCTCACCAGCAAGCCCGCATGGCTACAATAGTCTTTTCACTAAGCATTATATCTATGAAACCTTTCAAAATGGCTACCAGAAATCTGCCAGGATGCTCACAAACTGATCTGGTAGCCATGGAGATACACATGATTCTTCTGATCTAAAATTTCAGAAGTCTGAGAATCTCTGGTTCTCCTAACAAATCTAGCAGCCAAAATTTTCAGCATATTTTCAGAACTCCAGTTTCCAGAGTGACTGAAGACCTCAGTAAATATGACACAGTCCCGGAAAGGACTAAAAGGGTTTTTCTGTCTTTGGGGATGCTTTGATTGAATAGTAGAAGGAAGAAGCTGATTTTCAGAGCTCTGTTTTTATTACTTTCCAACCTATGTACATTGCCATAAAATATGAATGCATAAAGTTATCAGCCTGGAGCTATTGGCTTCCCTATAGATTTGAGAAATAAGAAACACAGAGGAGAATCCCTGATTTGAGACTTTGAAATAACTAAATACCCATCTCTTTTTCTTAGCAGGGACAATCTTCAGTAATACCAGAGTTACAAAGGCAGGGGTGGAGAGCTCCATAAATTCACAGATCACTCAAAGGTCCAGGCCTGGCATTCAGATCTGCATAAGGTGTGGTTTTTATGAAAGAGCCAGTGCCATTAGCAGCAACCCCATGGTTGATGTTGGGAAGATGTCTTCTGCTTTCAGGAGAGCCATCACCAAATACTTTTGTCCATCCTCTCAACAGCCTGGTAGATAGAAGCAGATCAGAGCTGATTTTATATGAAGCACAAGGTTTCACAGACAAACCTAGCTGCTAAGAGACCTTTTTTGTCAACTTCGTGATCACAAATAATTGCATGGAATTAATCACTTCTATTGTCACTTGGAAATCAAGAATAAAAGTACTAGTATGTGGAAGCTGGGAAGAGAGCATATGTGTTATCTACTGAGAAAGACAGCTAATATGCACTGGGAAGAGAAAAGATCTGTGAGGTATTAGTGTTACAAGAAGAATTAGAATGAAACCTAAATGAGAGGATTTCAAAACAGAACAAAAATGAAGAACATTTGACTGTGTTTTCACAGTCAAATGCTTGAAAGAGAAGCATCAGAAAACCAAAGGATGAAAGAAAAACTACAGATAATCAGATAGAAAAGTTGTATTTGTCAGAATGGCATATAAAGGGTCTTTAAGTTTTGAAAAAATATTGGAAAGAGAGGAGGATCTAGTGATCCAAAATATCAGCAGATCTAAATGGCCAATGGAAAAATTCCAGTCTGGGGCATATACTCATACTCAATCTCAATCATGAGGCAGATATGTATGCTTAGCTTTACCTCACACAAGTAACACCAGTGAGTTCAGCACTAAGTTCCACCAGCGTAAATCGCACTCCTCCCACTTTTACACCCCCGGCTTCAGCAGATGCAGCCACAGTAAAGACTGGGGGAAAAAAGACAGCAGTCAAATGCAATTTCCAATTCAGATAAAACATCAGACTTAAAAGTACTGAAAGAAAATACTTCTCCTTTATCCTTACAAATGTGATTCCAAATATACCTAAAGGGCAGAAGGGGGAAAATTAACAATCTGTTACCCAGTTTAAAACGCTTTTATTTTAAAATATAGGCTGTTAGCATTTTAAGAGATCTTGGTGCCCTGCAACAAGCAACTTTATTGCTAATTAAAACACTGTTTTACGAATTTCCTTTTCTTAATTCTAAGGATGTTCCTCATTTTTGTTTTTCCCTAGAATTAACAGAATCTCTGAAGTGATTCCAAGAGAAGCAGTAATAAATTAGTTTAATAAACTTGACCAAAGAAGCAAATAAACTTGAAATGTCAACAAAACTGCTTAAAATCCAGAACACACGCTGGACGAGCACAGTGTTTACCACTGGTATTTATTCAGTGTTTTTTAAGCTTTGCTTTATTCAAACCCGTTCTGGATATCACCCAAGAAAGCACCCTGTAGCATTCCAGCGTGAAGCTCCTGACAGCCCACCCTTGGGCGGGTGGGCAGGCAGGCAGGCAGGCTCCTCGCTGCTCCACCAGCCCTTCTGTTTCAGCCTGCACAGGGTGGGCTGCTTCACACTCTTTCTTCCTTCACATTCTTTCTGCCTGCAAGCCACAGCCTCCCTGTAAGGCCACAGCACTCACCCCAAACAAAATCTTTCCTTTTTCGTATCAGGCTGCCGACTTTTTCCAGTTTTGGCTCAGAGCTATCTTTGGCCTCCAGGTGCTTGTTCTCAGGCAGATTGGGCCCAGGGTGCTGCCAGCTGTGGGTGATGAATGTATACCAGCCTTTTGGTTCCTGAAGGGTTTCAGTTAGCTGCCTTGTAAAGGGAAGTGCTCTGCCCCTAGCTCCACAAGTGCAAGTTTCCAGTGTGGTCCCCATCACACCAGTAACAGTTTGCATGGGGAAAGGAGGAAGGTATGAGAGAAAGAGGTGTATTTTCACCCTTATACAAATTTCAGTGCTGAGTACACAAATACACAAATTGGCTTCTGTGGATTTGTTACCTGTTTACAGCAATGGAAGTGAAAAGTGACTCAGCATCCATGTTAATTCACTTCCTCCTAGGCTGTCAGTTTGGGGGTTATCTTGGGTAGTGTTCTCCAAAGCAGCCCTTGTTCATTTGGAAGCAGACGGAGATCCTCAACTCATTTTATGTAGGTGGCTGCAAGCTGCAATCCACTGCCAGTGCAGGTCAGGTTCAAGCCAGACATTTCAGTGTTCCAGCAAAGTGAAGTTCTGCATCATTATGATGAAGTATTTCAAGTGTATGAAAGCATTTGAAACACATACAAATGGGAGAGAGAATACAGGGAAAGCTATAAAATACTGGTAAATGCAAAGGAACAAAAGGAAGTATTACCAGATATATTTCCTCATAATAAGGGTGCTTCAAATCAACAGTGGACCTAAAGCTTACTTCTGACTTATTACTGGTTGCTAAAGCATGGCTTTAGGTATAAACTATCATATTGTCAAACCTAAGAAGTTGGACAGGGATTGCTAAAGTTAGTTACTATGGAGTTAAAAAAAATATGGCTTTTGTGATGAGACCAGATTCAGGGAAGAAATAGAAGATAAAGGAAAAAAGCTGGTTTTAGGCATTCATTTAAAGATTTGCCATCTGAATGCTCTCTATTAATTTCCTTTAAAGCTGATCAGTTAAAACACTGTTTTCTATGTGATCATTTAATTTAAAGTTGATCAGTTCTAACATTATTGTCCTCACATAATTGCTTCTTTTTCAAGTGTTTTGTGGGTTTTTCTTACTTCTACTCTTACTTGCCTTTTGTGTGCCAGTGTACCAGTATTTGACAGTGCTATCCATAACTAGAGGATATGATCCTTTCCCATGTAGAATATACTGACAATAAGAAAAAAGCTCTCTAGATAGACAATCTCATTCTTCTCTGTTTTGAAGGTGTCAGATTTGTGGTTGGAGTGCATGTCATTTTTCACTTCTTTTTAACACTACTTTTGGTTTTAAGCTCTTGAGTTTTTAAATGATAGACAAGCACGCTATTATCACTTAGTGACCAGCTTTTATTTTATTTCAGAAACACTGTCCTCTGTATGATAATAGGATTGTTAAACCAGTCCCTTGTTACAACTGGCATGCTGTGCTCACCTTGCTTCTTACTTCTTTTAATTTTTGCTGTTGGGGATCTCTTACTTCCCTGGTAAGTGGAGAGGGATGGAGCAGGAAAAACGTGTGCTCATCTCATAGAGAAACTGCCAGGTGGTTCTGTTTTCTTTTGTATGAAAAAGAACTCATAAAATCCAGAATCTCATTGAGGCCCTGACCCCGTAATTAACTCAGCAGAGTCACAGGGGTTCTGGTACATAGGAAACTTGCATTGCAAGTACTGATAACTCAGAGTGCTGCACAAAACACGTTGGCCTGATGTTATTCAAAAGGATGGTTTGCTTTATGTTCGCAATCAGAAAATTTTTGGCTGGATAGTTTAGGAGCTTGTTAACTCTTGGATTAGCTACCTTATAGAAGAAAGGCCCCAGAAAACTTGTGATCCTGCTCCTATCCCCGGGTTTGCTGGCACTGTTCCTTTAAAGCAGCGTGACCTGATGGGATACCTGGTTGTGGTTTATAGTACCTGCTGGAAGGGCTGCCTGCCTTCTGGCAAGAGTGCGCTCCCGGGAGCATGGATGTGGAACAGCAAGGTTAAGTGACAGTGCTTTTTTTCTGATGCTTATTGCCAAATAATTGTTTTCAGAGAGTTGCAGGGGGCTTACTGAGTTTTTGGATGTTTTCTAAGAAATTACCTGTAGGCAATTGCTAGCAGTTAGTTTGTTGTGTTGCTAGAAGTTTCTGTTGCTGCTGTATCTGTCATGTGAAATGATGCTGGTTTTCCTCATCCTGAAAATAAGGAAAAGCTGAGCAGATTTGCTCCAGCAGAGTGGGTTAAAGAGAAATCTATGACAAAAGGGCTTTCTTTCCAGGGAGCATTCTCCACAGTGAGGTAAACTTTATTGGATAAAATGCAGTTTCCTAAAAAATACCCCAACTAACTAAACTTCTGACCTCATTTATTTATCCTGATTTCTGTATTTCTTGATTTAAAGATGGTATAGTGTACAGTCTTACAGTTTAGTATTGCTAATGCCTGTGCTGTGGTTTGCTAGGGCACAGTGAAGTTTTGTGTATTTTTCTGACTGCATGCATTTGTGATGGGAGGCAGAAAGGAAAAGGCTGCGTTTCCTTCTCTCACTGATTGTGTGGAGGGGTTTTCCTTTTCTTTTCTGTGCTGACTTATTCAGGGGCCTAACAGAAAAGTAGCTACACTTAAGGATGCTGCTTCCAAAGGTAAGAGTGAAGAGATCTGAGACTAAGACTCTGGAGAAAAGAAGTTTTGCACTTTCCAAGTTGCTTTCTGTTGTTCTCGTGTCTCCTGACGTTACCTCAGGATTTTGTAGTAGCAACCTTGTAGGATTGCCAGAGCCCTACCTGGACAGAGGACACTACCTGGAATCTAGTTATTTTGGGGTTGGGGATTCTTTCTCCTCTTTTAATTTTCTGGATACCTTTCCTATGTAAAAAGTAGTGCTGGGGAGAAGTTTGAGGTACCGCCTCTGTCTGCATGTAGTTCTCCTGAGGCTGTAGAACTTAAAAACAAATAAGCCAACAGCTTCAGAAAGTTAAAAATAAGCATGCTATTGCTAGGATAACTAAGTTTGTGAATTCTCTGGGCTTCAGCTTTGTGGCATGTTCTCATTACAAAAATGGCCATCCTGAAAGCATGTTAAAATGGATTATTGAATATTCAAAAGAAGTTTCCTTACTCAGTTTTGCCCATAACAGATTTAAGGTATGCAGTTGGACCATGGTAGTACTTTTTGTTAGCATATAATATTGTTCTAAATTCTACGGGGTTTATGGGTTATTGTTTAGTGAGGCCTTCCCAATGCGTAGAAGCCATTCTTTGTGAACTGAGGAGAGGGGACAGAGGAGATGGCCTCAGAGCTGGCAGCACTCTAGTGCCATAAAAGGTGTGTGGCAGCTTCCCTTTCTTGACCAAAGCATCTCAAGGGGAAGGAAAAAGGTGTATTGAAGAGACTTAAAGAGTAAAATGATGACAGGAATATACTGTGTGTACTATAGAGTGTGCAAACCATCAGAACAGGATGGAAAGACAATCCAAGATGGTGGTCGTCTGGACAGTGAGAGTGTGTGTGGCAGTGGTGTTTGGGTTTCGGTGTGTCGTCGAGGTTTTTTTAAGCCTCTTGCCCAGTGCAACTTTTTTTTAAGTTAAAGAGAAAAGCTGCACTAGGCAAGAGGTGATCTGTTGGCAGCCAGCTGTGAATTGTCCTGCTATCCATACGTCTTGCCTCTGTCTTCCGATATCAATTGGGTTTAGTTACATATATTGACCACGTTTTCTCATCTGTGAGCAGGAAGGTATAGTGGACTAACACTCAAGTTTAAAACATGTTGTAATAGTTCCTTAGACAGATTAATTGAAATGGTTGCTTCACACTGTCTTCTTGTAGAAAGAAAATATTTTCTTGAAGTTGATTTACAATGCTACCTCCTCCGTCACAGACTGAGTGCTATTCAGAGGGGTTTAGTCTGTCTAATTTTCCTGAGTTCACAGCACCACTCTTGTAAGTGTGTCTATGTGGCAGGTTACAAGAAAAAATTAAACCGCAGATGTCTGATTTCAGGAACTGAGTATTTTCTTATGAACTTGTTCATATGTAACACTTGAAGTGTGCGGTCAGTAAACTTCTGAATGGCCAAATAAAGCCAAAATGAATCCTTGTTTTAATGTTAGAGAATGCAGTCTTTATTCCAAGGCCAGACTTGGAAGCTGTGTGAGTCCTTGGATGCTCTGAATTGAGAAACTGTTTATCAGAAATTTATGGTTTTGGTTTTTTGGCTTCTAAGCAAGAAAAGCTACTTCTTGAAAATGGGGAAAGGGGGTTCTTGTAGCTGTGGGGTCAGTGGGTGCTTGCCCATTAAAGAGTGACAAATATGGGTTGTAGCCAAGTTGTGATGACCCAGCATAGCTTTGCAGACCTTCCTTCTGCTTGGTGGGATCCCTGAAGTACTTTGTCTTCATCCAGAACAGGAAAAGCAAAATAGCATTAGGATCTTAAAAGGACTTGTGTACTGGCTCTTAACTGACAACCCACCTAGAGGCACAAAGGGTGCTATGGCAGAAAGGGGAACACGATGCAGAAGTGTACCAAGACAAAGATGCTACTGAGGAGGAACTGGCTAACCCAACCGGTGCCAGAAACCTGAATTTCAGTCCCTTGAATGCTGTTAGTTGTAATCATGCACTAACTATCCTTGGGTCCGAAACATCCTTAGGACATAACTGATCTAGTTCCTGTGCAAATAATAGGCCTTATTATGGCAAATGACCACCTCGTTTCTGAGATTAATTGGACCTCATTTGATATTAAAATATCATGGAGAGATTATAGATAGTACAAGGCAAGATCAATCTAGTTCAGCATTCTGACTCTGATAGTGAGCCGTAGTGCATACTAGGGAAAGACAGGAAGGCGCACAGGGCAAGTGCACTGGTATTTCTCTAAAACAAAACTCACAACCTCCTGGCAGTCTCTACTGACAGAGCCAACCTATAGAAATATACAGATAGGGGGCTCTTTGGGCTAAGAATTCACCAGAACTGACCCTCTACCATGCAACCTCACTCAATACAAATTAGCACTTTAAAAATGTCTGAAAATTTCTGACTGGTTCTAATAATGATTAATGAGGATTTCATGAGGAGAGATTAAAAGGGAGAAAGAAAAAGACTTGCTCCACATGCTGCCTGCTATCATAAAACGTAGCAGAGTATTTAAAGAATGATATCCTCTTTCAAAGTAATGGTGTGTTGAATGTGGAACTCTGAAGGCAATATTAATTGAGGGTAGATGGGTTAAGGACATACAGAAGAGACCAGAAGCATATTGTGATGGTTAGATGTAAGGTAAAGCATGAGAACAGCAGTCAGGACAAGACAGAGGAGGCTGTAAGAGAGCAGAACTAGGAAAACATAAATGCCTGGGTCCTCCTGCAGCATTGAAAGTGTATGGAAAGGCTGAAAGCCCAGGTGGGCTGGGACCCTCAAGACGATATATCCAGTCCCCTCCTGAAAGCCTGCTCTTCTTTTTGTCACCGCTTTGTCACTACTCTTGACAAACAGGAGGAGGAGAGGGATTTGCACAGACTAGGAAAGCACATTAGGGGTGAGAAGAGTAACTAAAGTCTAAAGGAGCACAAACAAAAGTGAAGGAAAATAGAGTAACTGATCTGTTGAAGGGCCAAGTCCCAGAGGGAGGATCCCAAATTGCTTTTAAGAGGGGAGACTGGTTTGAAGAGAAAGCTTTCTCTTATGTTAGAAAGTAACGCAGGCGGAAAATGTTATATGATGGATAAGTGCACAGAATTGCATCTGTTATGTATGGGTAGATGTGACTTCCCATTTAAATGAAAAGGAAGTTTTTTTGGTTTTGGTTTTTTTTTAACCAAAGAAAAGCCAATTTTAATGCAGGAGTATTTGTGGTTATCAGAAATTATGTTTTTCCTATGTCCATCATTTTCATACAAGTAGAAGTTTTGCAAATAAAACTTAAAGTGCTTTCCTCTAGCACTTTCTTGTTTCAGAAGATTGCATTATCAAACACTCATTTTTATGATATGGCCGGTATCTAGCTGCACAATCTAGGAAAAACTGAGTTAAAGGGTCTACTGTCTGAATTAAGAGAGAGTACAGCAAATCCCCTTATTTTTCCTTTTCAAAGTATGAATAGTTTAGAGGCAAACTCCTGAAACACAGGACTCAAAAAGGACAGGGGAGCTATCTTAGTTTTTCCCAGATGCAAATGTGTAAGAAATATGTATTTAACTTAAACATTTTTTACACTCAGAAGCAGTCATTAAGGTTACACATCTGTTTCACTTATGTGTGTATTTTATGTACTTGTACACAGTTGAATTGCCTGACATCTGAAAATCAACTGGGGTTTCTCACTTCTATAATAATAGATAACATAACTGTAGTTTGAAAACACAATCCTACTATACTTGTTTGGTAGTACAATTAAAAGTATGTGGTTAGATAGTAAGTACCCTTACTACTATGGTGTGAATTAATCTGCTTTAAAATAAATGTTCAGCTTTCTAAGTGGTTTAATAAAGAGAGAGCCTTAGTAACTCAAAAAAAAAAGATAAATCTCAGGTTGGTGGTATTAAATTTCTAAGGAAAAAATATGATTCTTACTTTATGTACTTGTGTCTTTATATACAGGCTGGAATGCTTTAGAGTAAGTAAGTAATCCCTTGATGTGCCTGAAAGCTGTTAGCTGTTTTGTTTCTCCATGGTAACCGCAGTACAAAGCAGTATGAGCATGTTACTGAAGTAGGCAGACATGACATTGTTTAGGGATGGGATTACATGTGATGACTGCAGTTCTAGGGTGAGTCTGAATCAAGGGTATTTTCTAACACAGAGGCACTGTGAATGTGTGCAGATGTGCTAGTCTAAGGCAAGGCTTGGGGATTCAAACCTGGCTTAAAAGGATCTATCGATCTATAAAGTTTGCAGTAGTGGGAGGGATTATCAGACATCAGGTCGATGAAGCTGTTCCAGAAACATGGCTCAACATGTGAAGAGGCCTATGCCAGATCAAAACCTAAATGCAGTGCTCTGAGGTTCAGATATAATATCAGCCATAAAGACTTAATGATGTATCTTCTGTTTCATATTTTTTTACATTCAAAAAAAGAACATAGAGGTTGGACAGGGAGATGACATCTGAATTAACACAGAGTTATCTGTAAACTTCAGTCGGTAATCCTGCAATATTAACTAGGTGAACGCTGCTTACTTTTGTTCCCACCTTAGCAGAACAGTGTGTATTGAGAGTATCTCAGTAGACTATCTAAAATAGTTCTTTCACAAAGAAACTGGCAAAGGTAATCATAGAATAGTTTGGGTTGGAAGGGACCTTAAAGATCATCCAGTTCCAACCCCCCTGCCATGGGCAGGGACACCTTCCACTAGACCAGGTTGCTCCAAGCCCTGTCCAACTTGGCCTTGAACACTCCCAGGGATGGGGCAGCCACAGCTGCTCTGGGTGACCTGTGCCAGTGCCTCAGCACCCTCATAGTGAAGAATTTCTTCCTAATGTCTAATCTACCTCTCCCCTCTTTCAGATTAAAGCCATTTCTCCTTGTCCTATCACTATGTGCCCTTGTAAAAAGTCCCCTTCTAGATCTGTTGTAGCCCCCTTTAGGTATTGGAAGACTGTTATAATGTCTCCCCTGAGCCTTCTCCAGACAATGATTTATATTGGTGCAGCTTGATCATGCACTGACCTCTCCCTAACACTGATGCACTCTTACCCTTTCTTTTCCCCATTGGGATGACTCTGACCTACTAGACTGAGATAAAATCTAGTAACTTGCATTTATAGCAAGGGAAAGGTTCTGGCAACCTTCTTCCCATCTGAACATATTACACGAGGGATCTCTCCCTGTCTCTGTTCCAACCAGCTGTTGTGTAGCCATGGGTTGAGCTAACCTTGCCGACTGAGTCATGCTTCCTTCAAATGCATCCAGCCTGACTGAGGACAGAGCAGTGTCTGTGTGTGTGTGTGTGTGCGCTTTAAAGATCCTTTTCCTTGTGCAGGTAATACAGGGTGACTTCCTTGTCTTTCCTCCCTTCGTCTCAGTGCAGGTAAATGTCATTTGTTCTGGTTCAGAAGGCCATGCAACCTGTACCAATACAATGCAACTGCATGCCAAACACACCTTCCCTTCTGTGGCACTTCATACTGATCTTCTAGTTGTTTGGCTTGCTTTTCTTTTTCTGCAAGTGAAAATTAGCTTCTCAGGCTTCCTAAGGAAGCAGACTTGTAGATTAGTTTTGCCTTTCTTTTCATGTGAAACTCAATCTGCTGTTTGTTTTCAATTAACTTTCGACCAAAACGGAAAAAAAAATCAACCACTGTACGACCTAGTGGGTGAGGAAAGCCCTGAACTGATACTGTGCAGAGGGAAAAAGAGCAGTTTTGGTTAGCTCACTCTGCACTGAGCTCCAGACTAGTGTTTCATGCCTGGTTGAGAGTTAAATGCACTTGAAAAGCCTTTGTTAGCCCTGTGGCTTTGTTAGCCCTGTCCTAGTCTAGCTAAAGCTCAGGTCTATGCATGCCTCTTAGCACTGCAGCCGTTAAGAAATGGGTATAGAGCTCTACTTTTGTCCTTACATAACTGCGTTAACAAGGTTGTACCGGGGCAACTATTTTAAGTAGCAATGTTCGTTTCCGAAGCCTTTATGCAGTGAACTGTGCCGACTAGGCCCGCGGCGGGCGCCCGGGAGCGAAGGGAAGGCGCTGCGCTGCCCTGCCCGGGAGGCTGCGGCCTGCCAGCAGGGCCGGCTGTGCATGCGGAGGCCGTTCAGTGGGGCTGGGACCTTCTTCCAAGTTTAATCCACGCAAGAAGGCCGGCCGGAGGCCTGCCGGGGCAGCACAGTGACTGGTTTGCAGTCCCGAGTGGACCGTTTCGCCGAAGCGGTGTGCCGGAGAGGGGGCAAACCGTGCCGCGTGCCGCCGCGCTTCCCGCTGCCGCCCGCCCAACATGGCGCAGGTACGGCCGCCGGCACGGAGCGGCGCGTTCCGGCGGGGACAGCGGCTCCGTACCCTCGCCCCGGGCCCGGCGGAGCTGCCGCCGCGGGTGCCCCACGCGTGAAGGCGGCGGGTCCCGCGCGCGGGGCCGCTGCGCCCGGGCGGATATTTACGGTACGAGGCGCGCGCAGGCGGCCGTTACGGTAGCGGGGAGGGGAAGGAGGGACTACGTGCGCGGGGGCGGGGCGGGCAGTGCTGCGTGCTCGGCCCCGCGAGGCGCGTCTCCCTCGCGAGCTCGGTGAAAGGATTTGGCGCCAGGCGGGTCCGCTCTGCAGCTGCCGCAGCCGCACGAACCAGCCGCGCCACACACCCACCGCCTCCCGCCGGGGCCGCGACACAGAGCCGCCGCCGCCCGAACCACCCCGCCGCCGCCAGCCCGCCCGCCCGCGCGCCGCCCGCCCGGGGATCGAGCCGCCGCCGCCATGAGCTGCTCGCCCGTGAACGTGAAGAAGCTGAAGGTGTCGGAGCTGAAGGAGGAGCTGAAAAAGCGGCGCCTCTCCGACAAGGGCCTCAAGGCCGAGCTCATGGAGCGGCTCCAGGCCGCGCTAGACCAGGAGGAGGCCGGCGGGGGAGGCCCCGCCAGCGGCGCAGTTGAGCCTGGCAACGGCAGCATGGAGGGGGAGGCGGCCGAAAGCGGCGGGGGCGCCTCGCAGCTCCACCAAGGGGGAGGCCCCGACCAGGCCGCGGCCTCCATCGCGGAGGACGACGACGAGGAAGGGCTGGAGGCCGCCGATGGCGACGCCATGGAGCTGGGCGAGGAGAACGGCGAGCGGGCGGGGGCCGGGGGCGGCCCCATGGAAGAGGAGGCGGGCGGCGAGGAGGAGGAAGAGGAGGAGGATGAGGATGAGAACGGAGACGACCAGGGTTTCCAAGAGGGGGAGGACGAGCTCGCCGACGAGGAGGACGCGGCCGGGGACGCCAACGGGCACGGGGAGCAGCAGCCGCCGCAGTCCCAGCCCCAGCAGCAGCCCCCGCCGCTCCTCCAGCCGCGCGGCGCCGCCAAGGAAGCCCCCAGCAAGAGCGCTGGCGGCGCCTCGGGGCCCCCGGCAGCGGCGGCGGCCTCCGGCCCGGCGGGCCCCGCCAAGCAGCAGCAGCAGCAGCAGAAGAAAGCGGAAGGTGGCGGTGGCCGCCCCGGGGCTCAGGCCGCCGGGGGTGAGTGTGCGCGGCGGGAAGGGGGGGAGGCCGTTAATCCCCCTCCCCTTCGGGAAACCCCGTCGCGGGAGCGGGGGGGGGAGGGAGGGAGGCAGGCAACGGCCGGGAGGGCGGTTTCCGGGGCACGCGCGGGAGGGCGTTCGCGGCCGGCGCATCCAGCGTCTGCGCCCCCCCGCGCTTAGCACCGCGTGCTGCCCCGCGGGGGGGGCGGGGGTCCCGTGAGGGGCCGTGGCGCGGGGCTGGCGGGGAGGGGCCGGGCCGGGGGGAGGTGCGGGAAGGGGCCGCCGCGCCGGGCCGCGGGGGGGGCGGTGGCGGGAGGCGGAGGGGCCGCTGGGGCGCGCTGTATTGTGCTGAGGAGCGCTCGGCGGCGTAACGTCACTTCCGGGCTGGGCTCTGCTCGGGATGGCGCTGGGAAGGCCTGGTACAATGGAGGCGGGAGGAGGAGGAATCCCTTCCCCGCGGGCAGCCGGGCGGCCCCGCGCCGAGCCTGCCGAGAGGAGGCGCAGTCGTGCGGGCCGCTGCGTGTCCTTGCGGGCGGCCCGGAACGTCTGCTCCCGGGGAAAGGGCGGGGGGGGGGGAGCTGGGAGGTGCCGGCCTGGCGTCGCGGGAGGGCTTTTTTCTTTTTGTCCGATTTTTGTTTTATTTTTTGAACTTAGCCGGTTGGGAGCGGTCTGTGGGGATCTTAACATCGAGGACTGCACTGGCGGCTGCGTGGTGTGCTGGCCGCTTGAGATGATTTAGCAGACAAGTTTTTTGAGTCCTCTGAGAAAATTCGAGATGCGGGTTCTTGTCTTGATACAAAGCAAAATCCTGTGTAGGGTAGCGTTGCTTTTCTCGTGCTGTAGGTTCTTGCAGTTTCCAAAGTGGGAACTATCCTGTAGTATTTTATTCCCAATTATGAAGAGTTAACTTTGTGTAATTAAAATAAATCGTTAATTTTGTCACAGGAGATGCTAAAGCAGAACAAAAACCTGGTGAGAAAAAGAGGGGAGTGAAGAGACCACGTGAAGACCATGGGCGTGGATATTTTGAGTACATTGAGGAAAATAAGTACAGCAGGTAAATAAACTTGATGCTGGGCAGCATTTTGCTAATGAGGAGGAGAAAAGTACAGAAATGCTTGTTTTAATAGTGTGAAAATGGATGTAGCCTAATCATATTTTGGTTGTTTTTGTTTTGTTCAGGGCTAAGTCCCCTCAACCACCTGTTGAAGAAGAAGATGAACATTTTGATGACACAGTGGTTTGTCTTGATACTTGTAAGTAAACACACTTTCCCTTACTCTGTCAAGATGCAGTGTTATGCTTTTAATCTGAAAACCACACTTTCTGGAATGTGGAGTGAATACATCTGTTAACTTCCATTGCCAAGTAACTTTAAAAAGAAGGAAAAAAAAAAAGGTATTTCTCTCCCATTTTCAGTATAGAAGAGAGGGATATATGGGTCTTTAGCAGGAACAAGATTATTTGTTTTCTCATTAAGTCTGTGATGTCATACAGGTTTTTTAAAGAAATCTTAACCGAGATGCAAGTATGGAAACCAAGGTGGCCAATGCAGAGTGAGCATAGAGCACCCTAAAAACAGTTTGGGAAACTAATTATATAGGACATGAGCTTTTAACTTCAGAAAGTTCTGAGTGTCAGTGGTGTAGGTGATTACAGTAGTACAATTTGTGAAGTGAGCTTCCTGCTCATAAGTTGCTGAGGCGCTACTCATGTCTCCTGATAAATTCAACAAAATTGGTTAAGGCCTCCTGAAAAATGACCCATTTGTGCAACCTGGGAGTTTGGAGGGGGAGGGGTGATCTGCATAAATTGAATGGCAGAGAATTGGTCAGGAGGGCATCGAAATGGACAAGCACCTACAAACAGTGTGGCTTTTGATGCAGATCATAAATGTTACTATTAATGTGATGCACCATGACTGGAGCAAAGTTGACGTGTTCTCGAGGGTAAGTATAAGGACTTGGTGCAGTATTAGAAAACCTAAGTGATGCTTGAACTTGTTGGATTCTTAAAACACCATGGAAGGAAATTTTAAATTTTGGCATTTACTGGCATATTTGCTAGTGGCTTCAGGTGGTCTTTTTCCCCTGAGAAATATTCTGAAATGGAAGGAGGTATTCATTTCAGCCACACGAATTGCTGGATATACTATGCTTGACATTTTGTTAACTAAATCTCAAGCTTCTATCTGCTAACCTGGTGAGTAGTCACCTTTGTGGAAGCTTCTGATTTTCCCAGTAATTGAATAGTTCCTACTTTCTGTTGGTTTTAGTTTCAAGTGTCGGCAGGCTGCTCAGAGATCAGAATCAAACAGCTTTAAGACTGAATTGTGTAACAGTTTGGCGCTCTCTTTTATGGACCGTAGTGATCCAGACATAAAAGAGGTTTAGCACTCTTAAGGGCTTTTTGTTGCCTGTGCCTTGTAAGGAAGCTAAACTTCAAGTTCTGTTCTCATTCATTCTAAAAGCAACCTACACAGGTGGGTTTCTTCTGTATGATTTTTATCTGGTTTTCATGCAACAAATAAAGTCAGAAGTACTAATGAGAGAACACTTGGATCACAATTGCTGTAGTTGCAACTGGAGATAGCTGTATGCAAACAGAAGATTCTCATGCATGAGTTACCAGTAATACAGGGAAAGCTGCATTTCAAGGTACTAAGGTGGCATGCAGGTTTTATACCAAGGCAGAACAACCCACTGCTTGCTCAGTTTGCTACTTTCTTGTAACTGTCAAATGAGTGTGGAGTTTTTTCTTTGGATTCCTTGCTCTGGGGAGTTCAAGTGCTATATCCTACACCTTGTGTTACCATTTTGCGTTGTCTTTTTGAAACCTGCTAGAAGATAAATTTTAAAATTCCCAGTGTGCAGGCTGAAAATGTCTGTATAAGGTTCCACTTAAGTTCTTAGGGCAGTAGATGAATTCGTAGTGCAAATGGTGTTTCTTAGGTGAAGTAGGTTCTCTTACCACATTCTGCATGCTTTACCTACCTGCACTTGACTTAACTGACTTTAATTGGCTTAATCTAATTGGACTTGCTGATAGATGCTGTTAACCAAAGACAGTACTACTTTCAGTACTTAAACAGAAATATTTGTGTTCCTGTTTACCTCTCAGCTGCCCTTAGGTTTGGGCATGAGGGGTAAGCAGATTTCCCAAAAAGGTATGTAGCAAATGCAGAGCATGATGCAGATTCCTTTGCTCTATATTGATGGAAGTAGGTAACAGACAAAAAAGGTTCAAATAGGTGAGGTGAAAGCCAGGTTTTCAAGCAGATAATAAAAATGAAGGAAATGTGGTGACAGACGTGAAGATGGCAGCTTGAAAATTATTCTTTTTGGCTAGCTTTTCGTAAGATTTTTGGCTGACCTTCAGCCTGCAGCTCAGTCTAGGCATGTGTTCAGTTGGTTTCCTGAAAGATGCTGAGCAGTTGCTGGCAGTTTGTCTTGAAAATCACCTTTAATGCATAAAGTTGGACAGCTGTACTTTATTTTGTAACGAGAGTAAACAGTGATTTTTATGTTAACAGATAACTGTGACCTGCATTTTAAAATCTCAAGAGACCGCTTTAGTGCCTCCTCTCTGACCATGGAAAGCTTTGCTTTCCTTTGGGCTGGAGGGAGAGCCTCCTATGGAGTTTCTAAAGGCAAAGTCTGCTTTGAGATGAAGGTGAGTTAAAGTGGTGTTTTTGGGAGATTGCTTCTTGCATGCCTTAGATGTGATTTTTGTTTATTCTTTTAAGTTTTTTCGACTTAGCTGAAACTAATTCAGGTGAACAGGATTTTCAGAAGGCCTTCTTTTAAGAGCCCATAAAATGGTTCCTGATAAAAGATGGCTTGATTTCAAAAACTTCTTCCTCTAAGAACTCGGCATTTAACAAAAAAAAAAAAAAAAAAGGGAAAGAAAAAAAGGCAGCTTGTGTGAATGTGTAACTCTCATTTTTGAACCAAGAATTTCATGCATCAACACTTGAAGAGTTTTGATACTCACTAGTCAGAAGTTTGCTTGTACTTTTTGAAGATTACAGAATGCTTGGCTTGGTTGTTGTTTTTTTTTGCCCCAGGGATATAAATTATCCCAGCAGTCCTTTTTTCTGTTCCTACTTAGCCTTTGAGTTTGACCTGCTCTAAGCAGATATGTGGGGCTAGATGACCTCCAGAGGTCCCTTCCAACCTGAATAATTCTGACTTGTGTACACAATGAATGTGAGTATTTAGCAGGTCCTTGTATTTTGAGTGCAAGAGTTCACCTGAAGGGTAGGAATGGAAAAGAGCAATCAGCCTTGTGAAAAAAGAGATTTCTCCAACTTGTTGACAGAAGAATAACAGGAGGCACAAAGCTTGTTAAGTAAAAAATAAAAATAAAAATCACTGTTAAAGGATTCTTTGCGTTTGATGTGCCTGTGTATATAAATGCTTACTTTGTTCTCTTCAGGACTTTCAAATTTAACCACTACCGGGAGGAGTGGGTAGTGATCCCATTCTCCCTGTTCTTGCATCAAGTGATTCGTGTGTCTCTTGGTACCTATAACTTAGAAAGGCCAATGAAGTGAAGTTGATGTCAGTATTTACTGCCCTGTTCACTTTCAAATTAGTTTCACCTTGGTGTCCCATGGCTCACACAGTTCTGGAAACTGCTAGGATGCTGATTAGTTACTCACTTCAGTTTGGTGAAGTTTGTAAAGGCAATTGGAAAATAGTTGGTTGCCTACAGATTCCAGTGCTTTTAGGTAGGTTTTTTTGAATCTGGTTATGTTGTTTGGAAGCTGGCAACTCGCCCAGGAAGTCTACTTACTCTGGGAAGGGACACAAGAGTGTAATATTTTCCCCAGTCTATATGCAGCAATATTTTTAATCCATTACAACATTTTATTGGCAAAGTAAGTTATCGTTAATCCCAACTTCATGGTGATTATTAAAAAAAAAAATTATCTTGTCTGTGATTTTAATACAGTATCAAAAGGATCAAGGCTTTTGGCCAGTGTGAGGGAATGCTGTGACTAAGTGCTTGGAAGATACATGGTATCTTGCATCTTCATTGCTCAGTCGGGAGATGTAACTGTTTAGTCACTGGCTTGTGGTTTCAGATGTTTAACTGAAGCAAGTTTTGTTTTTGCAGAAGGTGATTACTCGGACTTAGCAAAGATTTAACCAAAGTGTAAAGGTTACAGATGTTACCTTTGTGTTTCCGTCTCATTAGTGTCTAATAAATATTACATACCTTTTAATGAATAATTTAAAAATAGGTTACAGAAAAGATTCCTGTTAAACACCTGTATACAAAAGACATTGACATACATGAAGTGAGAGTTGGCTGGTCACTGAACGCAAGTGGGATGTTGCTTGGTAAGACTTAAACGTTTGACTGTTTTTCTATTGTTTATTGTGTATGTTGAAGTTTTAAGTAATTTTTTCTTCAGCAGATGGGAAAAGCTTAGTGATTGTAGTTCATGTGTTCTGGAAAGTAGTCTTCACTTGGATCATTCACTGGACGTGGTGTGGGAAAGCTTATTACTGGGACCAAATAAAGTCATTAAGTATTCAGGCCTCTAAAGGCATTGATTATTTGAGAGTTAATTCTTTCAGTGGTCAAGTATGGGTTGTTGAAAATGTTCCTAAAGACCTGACAAGATTAAGGATTTGTCTTTTCCATATAATGCCATAAATAGGAGGAGGGGGTCTTCCCCGTTAATTTTTTTTTTTTGTTTTAAGGGGGCATAGTGTAAGATTTAACCAGTGAAGAAAAATTCCTGGATAACTACACTATCGTTCTCTTGACCTGGGGGGACAATCCTCATTTCTGAAAGTAGCTAGGAAGAAAGAAGCGCAACTTGTAGATATGTGGGAACTGATCATAAATCGTATTTATAGCTAATACCTGCTGCTGAGACACGTGTTTTTAAGAAATGTATGTTAATTGGTATGTTCTGACAGCAGCAGCAGCTTTCTAGTTAAGTACTTAAGTTCCACCTGAGTCCTTGTGTTTGACACTTCTGTTAGCTTGTTCCTTGCAGCTTCATCCTCAGCTGTCGCATAGGCTGAAGGTCTGCTAAACTCCCTTTAAAATGGGAGGGGTAAGTGCTACTGGAGACTAAAGTCAGAAAGCCTTTCTGACTAACTACAGTACAGGTATACTGGTGCATAATCAGGTCTTCAGAGTTTAAAAATACTTGCTTGTGACTTTATCTGGCAGTTCAGCTTTGCGTCAACATGAATCTAGAGCCAGCAGCGTTAAGGCTCTTAAAACTGGGATGGGGTAATACTGCTGTTCTATCTCAAGTGAGAGTATTCTTGAATGTAAGAACAAGCTGTAGCTGGTTTGGGGGTCATAGCTTGTTTTGGCATTAGTCAAAACATTCTGAACAGCAACTTACTTTGTACTAGCTGTAAAATGATTGTATTTCTAAACGGTTAGGTGAAAATGCCTTTTTTTTTTTTTAATAAGTTTAAACTATATTTCTTCAGGTGAAGAAGAATTTTCTTATGGGTATTCTCTAAAAGGAATAAAGACATGCAATTGTGAGACTGAAGACTTTGGTGAGAAGTTTGATGAAAATGATGTGATTGGGTGTTTTGCTGTAAGTTTCTCCTTATATTCTGATGAAAAACATCCTTGAAGTTATAGACTACTTAGTGAGAGGCAGTAAACCAAATACAGACAAACTTGGAGCAAGACAAGTTTAACATAGGGAGGAGGTAGAACTAGCAGATATTGCCAACAGTGACTGTTGTCAACATGTTAAGATTGCATATTCACAGACAAATGTGAAGGGGGGGGAGGTGTGTGAACACAACAGATCTTAAACGAGATTGTCATTGACAGTAACTCACCTTAAGGGAAAAAAAATCAAGTAGTTCATTTATGATGTAATAGTGTTACAGAGGTTGAGTGAGAATAGCCAGTATAGTGAAATGACAAATATAACTTTATAGAGCAAGGTGAGTCATTTTACCCAAACTAATGCTTTGTCTGAAAACCAGAATTTTGATGGTGATGAAGTGGAACTCTCATATTCCAAGAATGGACAAGAGCTTGGTGTTGCATTCAAAATAAGCAAGGAAGTTCTTGATGGGCGGCCACTCTTCCCACATGTTCTCTGCCATAACTGTGCAGTTGAGTTCAACTTTGGTCAGAAGGAGGAACCTTATTTTCCTGTACCAGAAGAGTACACCTTCATCCAGAAAGTCCCCTTGGAGGATAGGGTCCGAGGACCAAAGGGACCTGAGCAAAAGAAAGACTGTGAGGTAAGTTTCTTGTTGATAGTATCAGCGTTGTTGAGATAGCACAACACTCTGACCTTTTTGTCTGGGAGCTTTAGTGCTTGGTATCCCATGACTCCTCACCCCTCCAATATCCCCGTTCCACCACCCCCAGTTTCCATTAGGCTTGTTGGTCTAAGTTGCATGTTACTAGTATCTCAAGCATAGAACTTGTCATCATAGGTGGTGATGATGATTGGCTTGCCTGGAGCTGGCAAGACTACATGGGTTACCAAACATGCAGCAGCAAATCCTGGGAAATACAACATTCTTGGGACAAACACTATTATGGACAAAATGATGGTAAGTGATAAGATGACATTGTAGTTGTTGCTGTGTTAAAGGCTTGCTGTAAATCCAAGGTCTTTGGGATTCTTTTGTATCAAAGAAATCTTAGAAACTAGCTGTTGGTTAGCTAGTGACCATTAAAGATTTTTTTTTTTTCTGTCTTGCTGAGCTGAGCTCATATGTGATACAGCAGGATTCTGAAGCTTTCCTGGTGCTATACAAGTCAACTGTTGCTGACTATTCAAAGATTTCTTTTTATATCACTGTCCTTAGAACATTTAGTTTTGATTTGTTAATGTTATGCGCATACCTTGGATTCAGGTGTATTTATTGACCTAGAGTCATTTGTAGTGCTCTATATCTTATGGAGACTTTGGGAATTCCAGTTACAAGTTTGTAGCTGTGGCTTTGAAGCAATGCAGAAAGCATTTAGCAAAGAAAAATGTCGGCCACGTGTCTCAGGGCTACATTGATTAACTCTGGGAAATCTCTCTGCAGGTGGCAGGTTTTAAGCGGCAGATGGCAGACACTGGAAAACTTAACACACTGTTGCAGAGAGCTCCTCAGTGTCTTGGAAAGTTCATTGAGATTGCAGCTCGTAAGAAGCGGAATTTCATTTTGGATCAGGTAGAAGCTTCAGTGAAAAATGGTTAAGGAAATTTTGTTATAGGCTGTAGGGCAGTAATTAAATGGGATTAAAGTTACATTGTTAATAGCTGTTGTTTCACTTACTGACTTACTACTCATTCAGGGGACACAAAGTTGAGATACTGTTTACAAATGCTTGTCTGAACTTCTCTGGATTTATGGGATGTGGGAGGAATAGTGTTTTAACACGTGGATATGAGCTCGTAACTTTGCATTATGCAGCATCTTTATGTCCAGTTATTTGTAAACTTCATTGCAAGCTCTTGTAGAGGTGAAGTCTATACACCATAAGTTGACTTCCTTAACTCTTACAATGACAGCTACGTGTAGTAAGTTACTGCATTTTTTTCAGACAAATGTGTCTGCAGCTGCGCAGAGGAGAAAAATGTGCCTGTTTGCAGGCTTCCAGCGCAAAGCAGTTGTTGTTTGCCCAAAAGATGAAGACTACAAGCAAAGAACACAAAAGAAGGCAGAGGTGGAGGGAAAAGATCTTCCAGAGCATGCAGTTCTCAAAATGAAAGGCATGGAACATAATCCTATACTGTGTTTTAGGATGCTGAGTATCTGTTTAAAGGATTAAGTAAACGTGAAGTCTAAAAAATCACTTTATCTTAAACAGTTGTACTTAATCAAAACTGGAAGACTATTGTAACTTGTAGGACAACACTATATTGTGTTCCCTCTGCTGCAGTCCTTAACACTACTCAGTTATGCTGATATGCTTCATGCAGATGCACAAAGCTGTCTTGGCATAAAGTGCCCTATATAAGTGACGTATTTGGCAGAAACTGGTACTCTGAGTGGAGGCTTATAAAAGAAAAAAAGATATAGGCAGAATGTTCTCAAGGTTTGGAACAGTACTGGCAACTCCATGAAGACCTGTTTATTTCTTTTGTCACTGTTACCTTTCTTAAATGCTCTAATTCTGTAAGGTCCCTATGCTGAAGGAATGTGGGGGGAGGGAGGAAGAATGGGAGAAAGGTGGTTAAATTACATCTTTGACTGTACCTGAATGTAGATGCTGAATACTCAGTGTTTTTGCAATTATAGGGAACTTCACACTGCCAGAGGTAGCAGAATGTTTTGATGAAATAATCTATGTAGAATTGCAAAAAGAAGAAGCTCAGAAGCTTTTGGAACAATACAAAGAAGAGAGTAAGAAGTCTCTTCCACCAGAAAAGAAACAGAACACTGGCTCAAAGAAGAACAAGAAGAGCAATAAAAATCAGTTTAATAGGGGTCAGAGAGGACGTGGAGGATTCAATATGCGGGGCAACTTCAGAGGAGGAGGTGAGCTTAGAAATAAGTCTGTAAAGTTTGGAGGCTGCTCCTGGGGTTGGTGTAGTACTTGCATTGCAATTGTTATGTGGTGGGAACCTTGGTTTTGACTTCAGTAAGTTCTATGTATTAGAACAAAGTTAATTGTCCAAATTCAAAAGTGAAGGTTGGCAGGATCATGGATTATGCTGTTCATGTGGTTTTGAAGCCCAGCTTTGAGTTTTTATGTTAGGTTTGGTGTTTGCTTGTGTCCCAGGCTGTATGGGGGGTAGTGCATGGTTAAATTGCCATTGACAACTTAAATCTTTGCACTGAAATTTGTGCACTGAATTTGGACATCTTATTTCTATACCACTGTTATTTTGAACAGTAAACTTTTAATGTAAGAAATATTTCAGACATAACAATCACTTGATTGAAGCAACTCTCTCCCTGCAGTCCCTGGCAATCGTGGTGGATATAACAGGAGGGGAGGCAACATGCCTCAGCGAGGTGGTGGAGGCGGTGGTGGTGGCGGTGGCAGCAGCGGTGCAATTGGCTACCCGTATCCTCGTGGCCCTGTCTTTCCAAGCAGAGGTGGCTACTCAAACAGAGGAAACTATAACAGAGGTGGAATGCCCAACAGGGGAAACTACAACCAGGTGATGCTTTTGGGGGATTTCTATGTGCCCAGAGCTCTGAATGTTGTGTGAGAAGTTCTGATGCTGAAATGGGGGGTTCCATGTTAAAACTGTACCTCTCTCCTCTTAAAGGTTTGTAGGGCATATGTGAAAGCTTGTGTTTGATTCTGTCCCCCACACCCTAATAGTAATAACTGTTGTTTGGTGTTAGGGTCAAGGTGTATCTTTATCAAGTATTTAGGGAACTTTCTGGAAATATCTCTGGAGAGTCTTTGTTTTTGGTGTCTAGTATCAAACACAACTAGTAAAGACATGCTTGCTGAGGTCTTAACTGATGGAACATCAATGGAATTACTTGAAAACATAATTTGGATTGCTGCAGAGCCAGCAGATGGAGCCCAAGGTAGTAAACAGGGCTCAGGTTTGTCTAATATTGACGAACAGGGGAAATGCAGTATTTTATCTACTAGTATCAATGTCCCCTTCTTGTTCTGTAACTTTCATTTGAAGTTTTGTGGGCTAACTTTTCTATTTTCAGTTGTATGACCCATATCCTTTTGTCTGATCAGATAACACATCCTTGTAGCAACTACAGCCTTTCCTAACTAAAAATAGGCAAGCTCTTGTATTTTTAGTTGTCCTGGTGCAGTTTATCAGCTGGAAATAGGGTGAGTCAGAACTGGATTAGCTATAGCTTTCCAGACCACTGGCAGCGAGTTTGAACTGGCTTATTAATTCTGAGGTTCTTGCCCCACGTTTAAGAAGCAGCTGCTTGGAGGGTGAGGGAGACTTCTGGTATTCTAGTGTTTTTCAGAGAGTTTTTAGTTTGCTTTGTTTAAACCTAGGCCTGAGACTTCATATTTGAAAGATTCTGTATGGTGCGTGATGTTCTGGTGGCATTAGAAAGACTAGTGTTCGTACACTTAAGACATACCAGCGTAGGTGAAGTAGTTAAAAACTGTTATCCTCTTACAGAACTTCAGAGGAAGGGGAAATAATCGTGGCTACAAAAACCAATCTCAGGGCTACAACCAGTGGCAGCAGGGTGTAAGTAGTCATAACTTTATCTTTCCACTGATTGTTAACTTGAATGTTTCAAAATGCTATCTGAGATAATGAGATTTATAATCAAAACTGGATAGCAAAATCTTCTAATGGTAGGTAATATTGCTATAAATAGTTTTATGTGCAAAACTTAGTCTGGCTTGATGGTCTCGGTATATCAAATATCAACTGTGGCTTATTGGTCTTACTGGTATGTAGTATTTGGCTTCACATTACTACAGTGAAGTGAACTCTTAACTGCCTTCAGTTGTTCGTGAACTTGCTGCTATGTGAGAGCACTTCAATCTGCTTGAGTTGCAGGAGAATAAGATGTTTGTTAAACACCTCTTCTTTTTCTGTAAGAAATGTAACTTTTATGTGATTCCAGGTTAAAATTAACTATTTATCCCTTTATTGCAGCAATTCTGGGGTCAGAAGCCATGGAGTCAGCATTATCACCAAGGATATTATTGAATACCCAAATAAATGAACTGATACATATTTCTCCAAAACCTTCACAAGAAGTCGACTGTTTTCTTTAGTAGGCTAACTTTTTAAACATTCCACAAGAGGAAGTGCCTGCGGGTTCCTTTTTTAGAAGCTTTGTGGGTTGATTTTTTTCTTTTCTTTTTTTGTACATTTTTAATTGCAGTTTTAAAGTGATTCGTAAGAGAACCTCAGCATTGTGCACGATAAGAGAATGTGTCAGTATTTCAGGGTTCTACATTTTATCTGTAAAATGTGACTTTTTTTTTACCACAACAAAAGTAAAACGTTGCTTTGTACCTGGTGTCTTTTTATTAAAGAATTTTCTCCTTTTTCCCCATCCCCCAATTTCTAAGAAACAGTCGTGAGTCATGTCACAATACGATAGAAATGTTAGCAACCAGATTGGCACGGAGGCTCCTCGCTAGCCCTCCGCAACACCATGAGATTATGTAAAGCTCCGAATTACACTCCACCCTCTCTACAAAGCTGCTGGGTGGGGAGGGGAGGAGCGGGAGGTCAAAGTTTCTGGCAATAACTAGGACTTTTTTGTAACTCTTGGAACTCTCAGATGTTGGGGGCAAAGAGGAAACCCGGGGCAAAGTAGTGAAGGTGGAGTGTATGTAGAAGCTCTTAAAGTTGTAAAACTTGGTTGCATTATTTGTGGAGGCTCAAACTTGTGAAGGTACACCACCATAATTTCTTTTCCATTTGTTCTGCATTTTGATTCTGAAAAGAAGCTGGCTTTGCCCATTTCTTATTAAACAAAACTTGTTGTAAATCCAGTTGTCTAATGGGATCTATATGAAGTTAGCTGTGTGTCTGTATAACTCTTTCCCCACAAAATACTGTATACCTAGTGTGCTTGTAGTAGTTACTCCACCATTTTGTAAGCTAATGAAACTGTGAGTCACCCATTTTCTATCTAATTTTTAATCATGTCAATTCTCAAATGGGTGTATCTCCTTAGCCTGCTGATTCCTTTTCTCTTTAAAGAAAGTGGGTGGAGAAATTTAACTCTAGACGTTTGTTTGCAATAAAATAAACTCATTTTACTCTTGTTTTGGGATTGTCGCCATCAAGGTCTAAAATCCCTTTAAGGCTATAAAGAGGAAGAGAATGTACGAAAGCGATGATGTTGGACAGTTTTGAGCTCATTACTATGTACATGCTGAAATACTTGTGTTTCTTTAAAAATCTAAATGGTGGTTGCTCTGTTAGAGATCTATCACATGTATAATCTCACAGTTTAACATGGTTATATGTATAGGGCAAAAGTCTTTGAGTTGCGCTTGCATCATGTAAATCCACTTAACCTATTTATTGTAAAATAGACCGTAAGGAAGGAGCAGGGGGAGAAACGGGACGGGGGGAGCAGGACAGGAAGGTTGTCCTGGGGAAGGGATCCTGGAGTTGAACAGAGAGCTTCCGTTTGGTTTAAGCGCTATTTTGTTGAGATTTCTGCTTTTGTAAACTTGCAGTGGCGATGCTGGCTGCAGCTTCCTTGCATTCTAACGCTGTAAAGTGGGGAGAGGCATAACCGTCCTGAGTCGGACTCTGGGTATGTGTGTGAACACACGTGTCGCTGCCAGCACCTGCGGTTTGCCTTGCAGAGGCAGACCTGGCAGCAGCCCGGGCCCAGAGCCTGAGCAGCCTGCTTGAAACCTCTCTCAAATGTTAGTCCGTTCCTAATAGTCTTCAGAAGTAAAGATTCACCTGTGTTGCTCTTCTAGCCTTTATAGCAGATAACACTGCGTATTGACATTAAACAGTGACAGCACCACCTCCTTGTTAATACTGCTTTAAATCATCCCTTTACTTTGAGTGAGAACAATGTAAAGTGTCTTTAAAGAAACGCTATTTAATGACCTAGAAATGTTGGGAATTTAAACCCAAACCTGTTTTGCTGAAATGGAATTTTCTTTAGCCTTGCAAAAAAAGTTTAGTGTAATTAAAGTCCATCTCCCTTTTACCCTCACAAGAACTAACACTTTGTATGGAGTGCTGATCCTTTGCTTATTTTGGTACTCTATAAAATTATATAGTCTTAAACTGAAATATAAGAGCATACACTTGCTATGTGGTTGTAAAGCTTGTATTTTAATTCAAAAAGTCTGGAATGTTTTGTTTTCAATTCTTTAATGTATGGTGTTGAAAAGAAAAAAGCCACACATGAGAGGAAGCACTTACACTTGGGAGAGGAGTATCTGTTTGTACTAAGATACTCCTAAATGAAAGAGGTGGGTTTGATAAGCTCAGCACTCTGTGCTAACTGTATGAGTCTAAAAGCTTTCCCGCTCCTCATGTGGTGGAGCAGAGACCAGCCCTTGCGTGAGGCTGGAGCTTTGCCTGGGAGGGACCCCCCATCACTGTGTCCTCTGATCATTCCTAGGGAAGGCATTTATTCTGATGCGTGAAGATGAGTTGGGACAGAAAAGTCATTACCTAGAACAATCACTTCAATACATATGCAGTTTGTGACAGAAAAACAGGTGACAGAAAAAAAGGTGACAGAAAACTTAGCTGATGGCTACAACAAGGTGAGGAGTGCCCAGCTGTCCATTACCAACAGGAGAGGGCTGAGCTGTGTGTCGAGTAACTTCCCACAGCTTGTAAGGACTTGCCGACATGAGAAAAAGTGCCTGTGTTGCTGGCAGTGGTGGGGTGGGCACTAGTGATGTACAACACGGGGTTTGGGTTCGTGTTTGGTGGGGCTTATTCCTTTTTTTGTGCAGTACAAACTGCGTTTGCTTTCTCCTAATGGAGGTTTAGAGTGAGTCTTCATTATTTTTAGAAATCCTGCCCAATTTTTCTGATGGCAGAATGAATAAAACCCCAACCCCTGCTCTAGCAATGCCATCTGCAGTCAGTGACAACTGCACAGAAAAATTGCTTTGTGGTGCAAGCCACCAGTTTGATTTTTTTAATCTCTTACAATGCTCTTGAGCAATGTTTTTATTAGAAATAGGTGACGAAATCATCTTATTTGGAGGTTTCCTTGTTTGTGACCTTTTGGAAAACTAGGCCAGTGTTTTCTACAAGTCCAACCGCAAACTAAGCCACAAGAAATCCAACTGCGTTACAGAGAGGGGAGGTACTTCAATGCTTCTGCAGATGTTTAACTGCCGGGGGTTGGACTCCCAAGCGAAGAAGTGTGCATATACCGTAGTTATGAGCTAGTAAGGTGGGAGTAAGTACAGCTGGAGCTGTCCCAGCCAGAAGCGCTGCGGAGGATGGGGAGAGCGCCAGAATGTCAGAAAAAGCTGCTGAGAGGAAAGTGGAAATTCAGAGCAGCAGCTTTGTAACTGGTGTTACCAAACGGGCCGGGGTGCAGGTAGAGCAGCGCCTCTGCCATACACAGTTCACCTCAGCCCCAGCACAGCCACCCCACGTAGGTTGGGGGGGGCAGGAGACCGTCACCTTGGTGTTACAGCAGATTAGCCATCAGTGTGTGCAGCCTTTCCCCTTGCTTGGAGGCACGAGCTGCCTCCTCCAGTGCAGCAGGCCTCTCCTAGGCTCTCCGTTGCAGGGAAGGGGCTGAAATCGGGACTTGGCCAGCAACTAACCTGGATGTGGCTCTTGCCTCAGTCTGTCTCTGCCAGAGCACTGGAAGCAGCAGAAGGATTCAGCAATGAGTCGGTTGCTATGTAAATTTGGCTGTAACTTAAAATGATGCTAAATGCTTAATGTATTGTCAACATCAAAAGAGAAAAAAAAACAGGAAAATGTAAAAAACCTAGTAAATACTCACACAGGTGACTCGAAGTGTCACTTCAGAGCAAGCTTTTAGTTCTCTTCTGGTCACTGCAGAGAAATTTGGTCCTAGAAGTTATCGAAATCAAAACGGGGGGTGAGACAGCTTGGCCAGGTTTTCCCTCTAATCTTTTCATGCTCAAAAAGTGTTTATGACAGTGGTTGGGAGCAGATGCAGTTTACACTAATGATTCTAGGATCTGCTGCCTGGTTAGCATGCAAGGACTGTAAGGGTACTCGTTTCTCTCAGCGTTAATTCTCCCTTAGCTAGGATCAGATGGCTGCTTACTAGGACACCTCTGACAACTGATGTGGCACAAAAATGCAAGTGCGTGGTTTCTGGTCTGCATGTGGCCTTCGTTCATCTCCCATTCACCTTTGTTAACTCTGCTGCCACTCTGCGCTCTGGAGGTGTTCTCCCTGTTCTAACAGAAACCTGTTTGCTGTAGAGGGGAGATGTGTGCTGGGGAGGACTGGTGGAGCGTGAGCTCTGGAACGGTGCTGATGCCTCCAGCAGTTGCAAAATAAAAAGGCCCAGAATAGTACTGAAGATCTCTCTGGACGTAAATGCATGCTTAAAATACCAGTGGTTGTTTACACAGCGAGAGACGCACGGAAGGCTGGATTCTCTTCTTTAGTCTCCATGTAACCTACTCAAATGCAGGCTACAGCTGTGTTCAGGCCCTGCTGAACTTTCAGCTTTGTGGAGCTGTTGAGCAAGTACGTAAGACAAGCCCTTGTATTATGAAAGGACCTTTGTCTTTGTGCTAAGCAGGTAGCAAGAGATGGGGGAGAGGAAAGGAGTAAGCCTCAATGGAGGGATTTACTGTAATATTTCTTTTATTCTGAAAGAAACAACACTGGCATTTGCTCCCATGGTGCTGAGAAATAGGGTTTGGAAATAGCTGAGCTAGCAGAGGCGAGCCCCCATGCAACATGGTGTGCAGACAGCAGAGGTACGTACATACCCAGAGCCTGACACTGCGTTGTGGCACTTTGTCCCCTCTGCTTTGTGCTCCCCGCTGCTGTCAGAGCTCCTGCGGTGCTGTGAGGGCTCATCCCAGCCTGGGAGTGCTGCACCGGGGGTATGAATTACTGACAGCAAAACAGGGTGTTCTGTGTGGGTGATCCCCTGCAACACACCGGGCTGCTTCTGCCTGGGGTTTTACAGACGCTCCGTGTCTCAGCAGGTCACAGAATCATGGCAATGGTGTTTGTGAGGCCCTCAGGAGATGCAGCCCATCCTCCCGTTCCCAGCGGGACTGGCGCTACTACTCAGGGCATTTGTCTAGCAGAAGCTTGAAAACCTCAGGGGTGGAAACTACAGGACCTCTCTGGGCACCCATTCCAGTGCTGCACTGCCCTTGCAGTAACACAGTTTGTCCTGCTGCCTGGCCCCAGGCTCCCGACAGGGAGTTTGGGGCCGTTGGCCCTGCTGCATCAGCTGTAGCTATCAAGAGGTGTTTGCTCCATCTCTGTAACTGTTCTGAGGTAATATTAGGCTGTTATTAGATTACCCAGCAGCCTGCTCTCCTCAGACCCAGTCCAATCCTTCCAGCTTTTTTCCAGTGGATCATGTGCTTGAGCTCTCTGAACACCTCAGGAACCTTCCACTGGAGCCTCTATGGTTTTTCAACATCCCTGTTGAATGGGAGGCCCAAAGCAGGACAGCAACATTGGACACACTCCCTCAGCCGTGTCACATACCAGGGGATAAGTGCATCCTTTGATTTGTTGGACGTGTACTTCCTGATGGAGCTCAGGCTGTGGTTTGCCTTATTTGCAGCAGGAACGCTCCCCTGGCCCATGTTCAACTTGGCATCCACTGTAAGTCCTATCCTTTGGAGTAGGGCGGCTGTTCAGCTAGCTGCTTCCCAGCCTCTAGTGGGCATGCTCATATGCAAGCAGCTACCCTGTAATAATAATAATAATTGATTAACCTGTTAAATAGCACCTCAAAAAGAAACACTAGTTGTAAATTACTTGCGCAAATTAAATATCCTGTATATTATCCCTGTTTGCTTTGGGAGACCTCGCAGAAAGTGCTGTGATAGTGCAGTAAGAACTCCTTCAGCACTTACGTATCAGAGAACGAATCTCACAAAATGTGTTTGGTTTCCAGACCTAGGACATTGCTTCAGTCTCACCTATTATATGAACTTGCCTGCCCCTTCTTTACGAAGAGACGTATCTCCTGTGTGGAGCAGGGGCCACCAAGCACCACGCCAGCTGCCAGCACTCAAGCCCACTCATGGGCTCCCATACCAGCTGTGGTAGGAGCTGCTGCTTCTGAGACAGAGGAGGCAGTGGAAGGAACCGCTGTGCTCCGGTCCACAGGGCAGCACGCTGCGCCCAGCCCAGCTCAGTGCTGAGGAGACTCCACGGTCTGCTCAGCAGTGGAGGAGAAGGTGGAGGCCAGGAGACACTTCCAAAACTCCAGCATCTCCCTGGGGGTTCTCGGGAGGGGGCTGCTGCTACTGCAGCCGCGCTGGCAGAGCCCCAGGATACTCATGTGCCTCTGGGGCTTGGCAGCCAGCCAGGCCTTTCTTATCTTTTCCTTTAAGGAAACACCCGTGCAAGGGAAATGAGAGACTCCAGCGGCTTCTTTCAGCAGGTCCAAGCACAGAAAACGAAGAGTTTTCAGGAGTGATCTTGCTTTATACATACTCACTGCCTTGAAATGTGTATTATCCAGCAAGTACCAAGCCCAAGCATCCTTCTCTAGCTCCAGAACAACCCAGTGACAATTACACTGCTGAAAGCAACTGAAAGGCTGGTGGGGAAAGGGAGGGAGTGCATGGGCTCCTCCTTGAAGGGTGGCTGTATCTGAGGCATTCCATTTAGTGTGGATCCCACTGAAGGTCACCGGTAGATGGACAGTGCTGCTGATGGTACAAGTAACTGAACTCTGAGCGCTGTCAGGTTTCCTGCCACCCCAGGAGGATGTGGTTTGATGCAGGGCTGTGGTTTGTGGCGTCTCACAACCTGGTGGTCCCGCGGGAATTCCTCAAGTGAGGGGAGCGTGGCTGCACACGTGTGTCTGTGTACGTGTGTGTGCACAGGTGTGTGCACAGGGGCATCCTTTGCTCTGCTTGAACTGAATGTGATTCTGAGGGAGCGGCTTGCTGGCTGTGCAGTAGATGGTCACCCTGCGACCTGTTTAGATGCTCTCGAGATGCACAGAACCATAGAATGGTTTGGGCCAGAAGGGACCTTAAAGATCATCCAGTTCCAACCCCCTGCCATGGGCAGGGACACCTTCCACTACAGCAGGTTGCTCCAAGCCCCTGTGCCAACCCGGCCTTGAACTGGGCCAGGGATGGGGCAGCCACAGCTTCTCTGGGCACCCTGTGCCAGCGCCTCAGCACCCTCACAGGGAAGAATTTCTTCCTTATGTCTAATCTAAACCTCCCCTCTTTCAGGTTAAAGCCATTCTCCCCTGTCCTGTCACTACCTGCCCTTGTAAAAAGTCCCTCTCCAGATTTCTTGTCAGTCCCCTTAGGCACAGGGAGCTGTTCTAAGGTCTCCCCTGAGCTTCTCTTCTCAAAGCTGAACAAGCCCAACTCTCTCAGCCTGTCTTCACAGGAGAAGTGCTCCAGCCCTCTGAGCATATTTGCGACCCTCCTCCAGCCTCACTCCAACAGGTCCACATCCTTCTTGTGTTGGAGGCCCCAGAGCTGAACACAAGTACTGCAGGTGGGGTCTCATGAGAGGGGCAGAATCACCTCCCTGGACCTGCTGGTCAGGCTCCTTTTGATGCATCCCTGCGTATGGTTGGCTTCCTGGGCTGCAAGTACATCCGATGACCTTGAGTGCCAATGTAGGTACTGGTGACATATGAGCTGAGGTGTGGCATCCCCAGTATGAGGATGAATGGGGATACATAAAATGGTGAGTAGAAGTGAGTGCTGACTGCCTTTTGGGATGGGGAGGACCATTGTGCCTGTTAGCAGGTGTAAGAAGCCCTCTGCAGTAGTGGTTGGGGGAACTTTGTGAGGTTTAGGAAGAAAGGTCTGCTCGCTTTTTATCTACCTGTGAGTCTGAGTAGTTGGAGAACATGGCATGTGGATACTATCAGAGGTAAGAAACCGAGCCAAACAAGTTCTGCCACAGCCTCCCAGTGCTGCCTCAGGGTGATCCTCAAGGGCTTTAAAATGCTGGATGAAAGCGTTGCAAGCACAGCATGTGATAATCTCTGGTAATGCCAGATTTCTTTGGGGGGCCCAAACAGAGCATCATCCCCTCTATTTCGAGAAACAGGCTGCTGGAAATTTTTTCACTCTATATTTGCTGTGTGAAGGACTCTTGCAACAGCCATTTGTGATAATGTATCTGCCCAGTAATAAACCAGCTATTGGCTCCTCATCCTCGGCAATGGTGCTACTACCTCAGCCACAGCCTGAATGTTTCTCGACAGAGAAGGGGATGTTAACTGCCCTTCAATCGCTCCAGTAACATACCCTAAACGTTCTGCTGGTGGGGACTGTGGGCATCCTGACTGCGAACTTGCTCAGAATGGGCAAATTTGGGCTGGGTGGCTTAGAGGCAAAGATGCCTCATGCATAAATGCACACCGTGATCACCGGAGCCGATCACAAGCTATTTGCCAACAAAAGGAGAGATGAGAAGCTGTCTGTGTGGGGAGAGAAGCTGGCTGAGAGCAGATCTGCTGCTCTTTGTAACAGCATTTGACAAAATAAACAAGGAGTTTAAGTAAGCAAAGCATGTGTGTCCTTCTCTAAAGAGCATGAAGACAGAGAGGGGCAGCTTTGGCTCTGTGAAATAGATCACCACGACACACAGGCCGCGGCCAGGCTAAAGAGGAGCCCTGCAGTGGTAATTGCCCGCTCCCACCGTACATTGCAGGTACTGCCAGTGGGCTCTCGGCATGTCCAGTGGAGGGCTCTGACACCGCCGTGCTCATGATAGATGGCAGAAGCGGGAAAGATTAAACCGTCGCTCTCAGAATGAACTGCTCTTCATCTTGAAAACAAGCAGACTGAGGAACACCGTGACCTGTTCCTGCAGGAACAGGCAGACCCGCTACTGGGTGGCTCTCAGGCAGTCTGCGAGCCCACACGCAAAGGGAGCACATGAAAATGTCTCAGGGTGCCACCAGGCGTGGGTAAATTTGCGTTTTCCCCAATTATCTCACCCAAGGCTCTACCTTCTCTTCACCAGCCCGCTCCCCTGCGCCCAGCTGAAGGTTTAGCACCCATACTTGCTTAGTGTAGTATTTTAAGTGTAAGAAAGATGTGTGTTCCAAGGCCCTGAGTCATATTAACTAGAACTCAGCTCCACTTTCGGCATGATTAATTCTTGTTGTTTCAATTAAAAAATAAAAATCAAAGGATTATGTTTTTGATCACCTGAACATACCATAAAACCTTTTTTTTTTTTTTTGGGATCGGTTTTCCAAGGCAGTAACAATGTATTTATCTCAAACTTCAAATGGAGCAAACCAAACAACTTTGGTAACCACTGAGCTCAAGCTGAATGCCTGCATAGGAATGAGAGAAGTACAGGAATTAGTCTCCTAAGCTGGAAAAAAAATCTTTCACTTGGGAGCTCATTACAACCAAATTCACACAGTGCTTCATTGTTACTGGGTTGCCTACCCCAGAAATAACAACCGTACACCCCCCAAAACCCACCCTACCAAAGCCAGGTGCAGTGACAGGAGGTGACCTTTCCTTTGCAGCACTGGAGGACCTGGGGTGTGTGGTGACACACAGAGAACAGCCAGGGAGCCTGCAAACCGCAGCGAGCACCAACGCCTCCCCAGAATCTCTGCTTGGGGAAGGATACAAATGCCGAGTTTGGGGTGGCAGCTGTAGTTACCTCTGCCGTCAACTTCAAACGTTCCTGGGGCTTGAGTCGGTCGCAGTTGTCGATGGCTGAAGCACGACGTTGCTGCAGTGCAAGGCAATGAAGAGCAGCGCCAGCCGACCACACACCTCTAATGATGGGGTTGGCAGCCTGCTGCTTCGACACTGACTTTCTTTCTGTTGGCTGCAGGGAGCTGTGCAAGCCTGCCGCAGGGCGCTAGCAAGCACCTTCTCCCAAGAGCATCGCTCCCGCAGGCAGAGTGAGCTGTGGAGGAGCAAATGGGGCTTAAACCCATCTATTTGTTTTGGTGGTGTTTTAGGTTGCTTTAAGGGAGGATTTGACTAACTTCCGGGATTAAAACTAGTCTGCTTGTCAGTCAGCACTCAGTGACCAAGTAATGCAACTGTCACTAAAATAAACAGGATTTTAACAACTTTACAGTAGTTTAAAGTTGCCACACTTCATTCTCTCCTTCAGGATCAGAAGGCTGAAAACTAAACATCATCAAAATCACTATGTATCTTCCTTTCTAGTAACTGTCTCGTAGGTTTTAATTTGAACCTCGATAAAGCAAGAACTATCACATCTGTTATGAGCAGCAATACTTAAAATAACGATACCAAACCTGACAATAAAACACAGATGCACATTATGTGTTTCTACCAATGACTCACAGCTCACTAATTTAAAAAAGTTAGGGAATTGTTTTCAAATGTTAAAATTACTTCTATTAGGTTACTCTATTTTCTTATGAATGCATCCTAATTTATGACAACTAATAGCTTTGGGAGTCAGGGTTTAGTTCTGCCTCTCTCTCTCCCTTCCAGTGGGGGCTGGTAACCCGTCAGTCACCGTCAATCCACTTTCCATAGCTGGCGCAGCAGCAGCTGGAGCCGGCGCTTCAAGGAATTGTGCCAGACTTTTCCCTGCGTGCTTATCCATGAGCATTCTTCCCTTTGCTAGTGCAGGCACTCCCCTTCCAGGCCAGCGAGTCCTGCTCACAACTTCCCTGTCTTATCCCCCCATCCCATTCAGCAAATGCTGACTCCTGGTTAGCTCAGTTCCACCTCAAGTTTCAGCAGATAAGGAAGCTTAGACATGTCAGCCAGAGGGCCCGCACTGCCTCTTTCCACATTTTTCTGTTAACATCTGGCATACTCACTTTACACTTTGCCCAGTGAAGCAGAAGTATCAGATGGGCTATCTATGCAATGCAAATACATCTAGAATTTCAGTTATTGGCCAGAATTGCTAATACTGTAGTTAAGCTGCTGTTGGGCTAATAGTCTTAAATGCAGTAGCTTAAACCAACACCAATTAGCACCAGAGAGGATTTAATGCTGCAGTTTTCCCCAGATCTTTTACTATACATAGGACCATGATGCTTCTCCCTTTTTCTCATCAGCACACAGTAGCTGTGCACTTTGAAGGATGCCATTAAGCACACGCTCACTTGCTTCCTGTCACTACAAAACAGCATTCCCTTCTTTCTCTACAACTGCTTTTTGCCTTTTGCCAAAGAGTATATTTTCTTCTGCACGCTTTTGTTTCCTAATCCACCCCCAGCTGAACTGTGACCTCGAAACCAAAAGACCCCCTGCTTAGGTTGCAGTTCCTTTTCTTAGGTCAGATAGGAAAGAACTCAACCATGTATTAAAATAGCAGCTTGCTAAGTCCCGGTTCACGGCTCGCTCAGTTTCCCACTGCTGCTCCAAGAGCTCTATGAACACCGCTCACTCCTAGGGGAAGGAGTTTCCTTCCCTCTCACCCTCCACCCCACCAGCACTGAACCATGGAGAAACATTTTCCTCTTCTGAATTAGTTATCTGGCAGGTAACTTCTGAGTTCAGATCTTGCAGTGAGGACAGGAAGTGTTTCACTGCGCTAAATCAAGTTTTCTGGAGACTTTTTATACAAAACTGTCAAAAGAGTGTCCTCCAGGAAAATTATCTTTAATGTTTCCTCCAGAGAAACAAGAGGAATAGGGGAACAAAAGGAAATCCAGTATATAGGTTTGTTTTCTTCTTGTATGAGACTAATCCACAGAGGGTAAAAGTTTAATTATCTTAGTGTAGATAGCATGTTTGTCTAGTGCTTTCAAGTGTATTTTCAAATTAAATAAGTAGAACAATGCTGCTGTTTACACCTGGATTCCCCAACCTCCCCTCATCGACTTAACGACAGATCACACACTTTCTCAGACTAAGTGCAGGTGGGTGGAAAGGACCATTTTTGCTCAGTTAATGCTTTTGGACACCTTAAAATGCTGAACATAATATAGCATAAATCATATTGTGGAAATACAAATATATTTCCACTCTATATATATATATATATATATAGTGACAGTGGTGTAGACAGAAGCAAGCAAGGAATGGAATATTATGCCATCACTCTTATTACCAATATGCACTTAGACTTAACTCTGTATTGCCAAATAAGATGGTTTCCTTGAAATTATATAGTGGTATTTCTTTTAACTGAACACATACAGTGAAATACACAAGTAGAACATGCCTTTAAAAAAATAATCTGCTGACCATTGCTAGTTATAATGTAAGTTATTACTGCACCATTTGTAAGGAAATACCTTAAACAGAAGGGCAAGATTTTAATTGAGGAAAAAGATCACTTACATAGCTTAGACTGCTTCTGAAGCGTGATTTTATGCTTAGTTTCAGACAGAACAAAGCTGGAAATCCTTTAACTTCACAGTGTATATCAATGATCTGAGGTTATTCTGCAGCTGATAGCTTACAAAGACTACCGATACCACCCATCCTGCACAAGCAAAGCATTCACCTACTGTTCAGACATTCCTGTTTGACAAACAGCACAGTTAACAGTAGCAGTGAAGGATACATTTACTCAAGAGAACGGATGATGAAAATATTTTCCTGTATTTAAATGAGATGTAATTACAACTTTGCTGAAATGAACCATTCCCTTTATAATGGAAGTTAAAGCACTCCCAAAGCATTATTATAAATCCTCTGTGACCCTGTAACAGCACACATCAGTTCCCAGATGTTTAATAGGAGGTCATTCCTAGCAGCGTACACAGTCACATACACACATGAAACAAAGAAAGGCTTGTGTACTGACTTTACAGATTCACCATGAATTTCTTGTGTGGATTTGCGAGGACAGCCACCATGATTTACCTCACACTGCCATTTTTCGACCACCTCCTCCCAAAGCTGTACTAAACCACAGCTCCTCTATAGCAGACTATGAATCGCTTCTTTCATTGCCAGTTTGTTTTCTTGTTGGATCAAGATGACTGCCTTCATACAAAATTTTGTTCCGCACCGCTTCTTTAAGCATTCTTTGCCGGATCCTTTGTTGGGCCAAATTATACCTGCAGTAAAACCTAGAGGAGGGGATGAAAAGAAAACACGATTCCCTGCTTTATATGAGTGACAGTACCAAATTCGGCCAGCTGAAAAGCTTAAACCACATATAATAATGCTAGTAGAATTCACTATGAAACGATGCATTGTGAAAATGCTAGGGTACCTGCTATTTCTTTCAGGTAAGCATTATGCAGCCACTGAGGAGCAGGATGGACAAGTCCAATGGAAAATGCTAATTTCTATAACGTGGATCTTAATTTCATGACCATTTAGTATGCTGCCTTTGTAATCAGGACAGAAGGATGGCAGAGGTAAAGGAAAAACAGAAAGACTTAAGAAAGACGGAAATAACTGGGTGGTTTGATCCCTTTGGAGCCATGAAACAATAGCAAGTTTTTTTAAAAAAATACATTAACATAAAAATTCGAAGACACTGAACCCTTCCTTTACAGAAAAGAAACATTTCAGGGAGAAAGAAGAGGATGCTTTGTTAGGCAAGTGTTTCTATGGAGTCTCAGAAAGAGTGTGGAAGATCTAACAGGGATCACGTTGTACAAAGCAGCCAACATTGGTCTGTGAAAATTCAAGAACTGTTTTACATACCAGTACCCTAATGTGGTGCAAATAAAGCCACCAACTGCAAAGTCACAAGATCTTCTAACTCTACCTGAAAGAAAAGACAAATATCCTCAAAAATAATTAGAGAAAACCCCTGGGATTACTTCCCATTATTAATAAAACCTAACAGCAAATAGGAATGAATTCTTCCTAGCAAATAAATATATAAAAACCAGAAGGAATAAGTACATACTGGTTGCTAAAAAATATCCAAGGCCCACAACTAAAGATCCCACAGAGCCATAGAGCACTGATTCTCGTGAACATGGGACACTCTGAACATCAAGAAATCCCAGGAGTTTAAAGGACTGCAAGAAAACAAAACAAAACAAATTAAAAACATTACTTTTGTAGAAGCCCCTGATTCCAACTCCATTGTAAAACCAACATGTTATCTTACCAATCAAAAACAACCTTGAGAATTTTCTACTTCCAGGGCTCTACCTCAACAAAAATGAACACGCACAGCTGCACCAGGAATGGTTCTGGATGAGCTAACTATTGATTTAGGCAACATCATTTTGTACAAACCTGTTGATCCATCCTTTCTATTGAATATTATAGAAGAACTATTTTTGTTTTCCTTTACGTTCCCCCAAAAAAGGAGAAAACTTTTAAGAATCCAAGATCCCTGTTTAAAACTAAACCACATCACAACAAACAGATAAGGCTGCAATTAACTATGCAGTTAGTTATGCCACATAATGTTAATATCTGAAGAGTCAAGTGTGCTTAATGAAAAGGTGCCATTACTGGAGAATGCACATGTAGAGACCCTTACACTGAACCCTGTGTAAACCCAGTTATAACACAGTAAATTTTAACCTAATCCTATGTATACAGAGGAGCTGTGTGCAGAAATTTGTCTATATACAACATGTGTTTAATTGAACCTGCTGGTAAAAACAACTCAAATTACTTCATACTCAGCCTCACATCTACAACCTACCCTAGCTTGTATCTATCTGTGAATGCCACATGCAAACAGTAGTTGCATGTGGCATCCATAAACCTAGCTGTGAACTGACAAATATGGTTTTCTCCTCAAAGATGCCTACACTGGCTTCTGCATAATCCAAGTCTTCTAACTTGAATGTAACTCATATTTCTCACCTGACAAACGTCCTTGCAAATGCACATGGGTGCCACTAACCAGAGTGAGAAACTACAAACAAGAAAGGCCTCAAGATGACATGGTCAGGGTGAAGGTGGCTGCACTGTGCCTCTGCCTATTAATTTGCTTAGGGATAGTGTGAGAATTCCTCTTCATTTTCTTGTGTTTAAATCCTTAGACCATTAAGTACCACATGTGCAACTGTATCAACTAATACCTTGAAAGACTATTTTCAAATGGTTTAATTTTTAATTTTTTTTTTGTAAAGCTGTTACAGTTGGACAAAGTAATTTTGAAGAGGGAGTGCTACAGCCAGCTGTTCGTGAAGGGCTGACAGCTCTGTGAGACAAGACGTTGCAAAACACATCAGATTGTGGTAACAGGGATGGCAAGCGTCTGACAACAGCTGGATTTCTATGCAAGAATGGAAATCCCCATCAATAATTTTATCCATGTTCCCCACGGACAACCATCAGCTGTTTCCACATAATCCCTGTGTACAAGTGAGACAAAAAGGATTTGGTCTAATCTCCTAATGAGTAATTTCAAATACTCCCATGTGGAAGAAGTCACCTGATATGTTGCTGTTGCTGGCTAAGAAGGTATCCCTGCTGCATCCGTGCAGCATGATGCGTCCTTTTAAAATAGTATTTCACCTGTTGCTATACTTGAAATCACTTGTTGTGACTCTATTTCTAACTACTGGCGTTACGAAAGCCTCAGCGTGTGTTTCACCCATAAACGGTGGGGACGCCGAGGGGGGTCCGTGGAAAAACAAACACGACGCACACACCCCTCCCCGCATGGGGCTCTATGGAGCCTCAGAACTGCCATCGTTTTTCAGGAACTGACCCCTAAATTCCTCTGGGGCAGACCCAGCGTGGGTTTCGGGCTGGTCTGCCATAACCTCCCCTGCCGCAGCGATGGGCTCCGGCTCCGCGCCCGCGGGCGGCTGCCTGCACGGCTCACCCGCGCCCTCCTCCCAGCGCCCGGCTGCCCTCAGGCGGGGCGGGCGCCAACACCTTACAGCTCGTGCAGGGCCCCGGGCAGGGCCGGTCTCTGCGCGGATGACAGACCCGGCCCCCAGCGGGGCCGCCGCCCCAGGGCTCTCCCGCCGCGCAGCCGAGGCAGGGCGGGACTGTGCCCGAGACGGGTACGACTCCCTCAGCCGCCCGCCTCAAGCCGGGCCGGGGGGACTGGGGTGGACACGTGTGTGTCCGTGTCCGTGGTGAGCGCCCCGGCGCTGGGGCAGGGCTGCGGCGGCGCGCGCGCCCCCCCACCCCGTCCTCCATTACCTTCCGCGGCTCAGAGTCGCCCTCGCCCGCCATGACGTGACAGCGCCTCCCGCGCCGCGCACCACCGAGTGCGGACTACGGCTGCCTAGAGCAGGCAGGCGGAGGAGGCCGCTCTAGCCGTGCCGGCCCGCCCCGTCTCTATGGCCGCCGCGGGGGGCGGGGGCGGGCGGGCGCGCCGGCGCCATTTTAGGTCCAGCGCCGAGATTCCAGCAAAATCCTTTGTTCGGTGAAATGGGTCACGGCGCGGGGCGCGCGCGCGCACGCACGCACGCACGCACGCACGCACGCACGCACACGCGCACACGCGCGGGCGGGGCGGGGCGGGGCGGGGCGGGAGGAGGAGCGAGGGAGGGGGTCGCGGCGCTGCAGGCTCGTGGCCGGGCCGAGCCCCGCTGCTGGGAGGGTCACAGCGGCGGGAGGTGTGAACGCGGGTGGCGCCTGGCGGTAGGAGTAGGGGTGCGGTCCTTGTCTGCGTGTGGGTGTCCTGAACTGGGCAGGCAGCGGGGAGGGAGCGGAGCGGGGGGGTCGTTTTCAGTGTTACTTGCAGGAAACGACCCGGAGTGCTGGAGTGGGATAAGGAAAAGATAACGTGGACCTGGGAGAAAAGTACCCTGGTGGCAGGGGAAAGGAGGGGGAGGAAGAGCTGTTTCAAAAGAAGTGCTCTTGGTAATGGTCTGGTGTGGGACATCTACAGCTAAATCGGACGAAACACACGGGGTTCAGTAGGGATAATTCTGTGCTAAATCAGGTACATGGGTATGAAATAATCCATTAATTGTACTTGTAGTAATATCTGAAGAGGTGGATAGTGCTAAGTAATATAGGAGAGGGTTTTACAGTTCTGCGAGATACTGTAAAAATACATTTGGCTGCAAGAAAACAAGTCCCTACCTGCCAAATAGTGAATCACTGGGCAGGCTTTCTATCTTAGCAATAAAGTATAACAAGGGGGAGAGATAATCACACCTTGATTTAAAAAGTACTTTCCTGAGAGATCTTCAGACCTTGTTAAAGGTTATTTTTGTATGTGTTTTTTTTTAATCCTGTGCTAAATAAAATGTTCCTTTTCACACATTGAAATTTAAGCTGATTAGAGTTTTATTACTTACCTTGGAAACAATGGGCATATAATCAATTTTAATGTATCACTAGTTGAAAAGTGCTACTGTACGTTTGCATAAGCTCTGATGGATTTGAAACAACTCAGTCCTTCCCAACAGCCCCTATCTATCACGATTTTACCACCTTTGCAGACTTTGCAGGCAATGCTCTGAATTCATGGAACACACTGATCCAATAAATTTACTATTGTTTTTAAAAGATCAGTAAACAGTGCTTGAATTGTAAGTGGTTTAGACTATTTAAAGCTAATGTATATTATGTATATAGTGCTGCAAACAGGATGTTTGCTATAATACGTGAAAACCAAAATTATTGGCATAATTTCTCCTTGGAAAATTGTGTAAATGCCTGGGTTTATCAGAGTTGGTTTAAAAGATGGAATTGCATTTTATTAAGAAATGACAAACATTGAGGGATATAGTGAGAAATCCCAAGAGCAAGCTAGTATGTCCGAGATTAAGAAGTCCACAATAGTGAAAAATAACCTCACTGGCAGTAAAAGCAGTGTCTATCTGGCCTGCAGAAGTTCATATTTTGAAGGAGATACTTTTTTCTTTGAAACAGGAGATTTAGAATGAAGGTGCCGGCGAAGATGGTACACAAATAGAGCATCTTCTGTCTTACAGTCAAGAACAGGCTGAGAAGTGCATGGTTTCCCCTACTTGTCGTTTATCACTTTTCCAAATACCCAAATCACACAAATATCCACTGTCAATAAATTTAACATTTTTTCTCTTCTCTTTGGTACTCACTGCTGCACCTCACAGTTCTGCATCACCTCTTTTAGAAGTTGCTCTGAAATAATTGCCATGACCCTTTGTGGAGTTCAAGTACACAGAGGACTGCTTGACAATGCTTGGGATCAGTGAAGTCACTTGAGCTGGAGCTTCCTTAGCTTAAAAGCAGAGGGGCTGCTGACATGACACTGGGATAACCTGAAGTGCACAGCAGGCTTTCTCTTGTGGTGGTCTGTAGGGACCTGAGATACTGGGATACGATGTCCTCCGGCTCTTGAGGGCAGGGCTCGTACTTCTGCTGCTTTTCTCCTGACATGCTTTGAAGGCTCTGGAAGTAGGATGTTCTTTTTCACATCCTGGATTCAAATGAAAAAGTGGATAACTAGTTCTAGCTAGCTAAAATGCAGCCTGTTACAAAGCGGGATGAGGCTCTGCAGGCAGGCAGTACTGAGGTGTTCATGAGGGTGACAGCACAGGGAATATGAAAGCTGCTGGAATATGCCCACTGCCTTGCCAGCATGATTTGCTGCAAGGGCTGGACCGAGCTTTGATTAAAACCTTGGCACAGCTGGCCCACCAGAGGCACATCCCATAGTATCTTTCTTGTATCCTGCAGTGTGTCCTGCAGGCTGAGCAAGAGCCCTGGCCTACATGCTTTCCTCCAGGGACAGGCACATTGCACTGTTTCTGGGAGCCCGGCACCCTTTGGGGTTGCGGCCTTGGTTTTCTGACCCTAAAGGGCACGACTGATAGATACAGAAAGATAATGTCTTTCCTTAATGACATTATCTGGAGCTGGAGAAGCTAGGCAGAAGTTGCCTACGCATGCTCAGTTTTATCCAACATAACATGCTGACTGCCATGTGCTCTGAACAGTTTGAACTTTTGCTGTATTTATGCAGTCCTTATTTTTATGTGTTGATCACTAAGGTGTAGCTTCCTTTGCTGGGAAGCTGCATGCCTGTCCACTCCATCCTGAAACTACCTTCTTGGGAATGGTTTGGATTGGTATTTGGCAGCAATTCTTGTTCTGTCCCATCACCCTTCACCTCCGTGTTTAAAGGTCAGGCCAGGCAAAACTCTTGTTAGTTCAGTAGCAGGAAAGAGGCCACCGTATGCAGGACATGGGACAGCTGACAAAAGGCGCTCATGTCACAACAGTGCAGAAGGGAATGTAGCTCCCTGACTTCTCCAGTACTTAATTCCTTCATCACACAGAACACTTACTTGGGGGGTCTGAACCTGCATATGAGGATTTCATCACTTCTGAAACAATTTGGGCTGTGCTCCCTAGAAGGAGGAAGCTGTCACACAAACATGGAATTTTCTACCTTTAACACCTCTTGGGCATGTAAGTTATTTGTATTCCATAAGCTGTTCATGTAGCCTGGTGGAGAAGCAAGGACCTGCAAAAGGTGTGACAGCCTGTCCTAAGAAATACGTTTAATAGGCAGTATGGACGATAACCCCTTTAGGTTGATGGCTACCATAGGCCTTTCAGATAGCTAACCCTCAGTGTGGTGAATTCATCATCTCCCTAAGGGCTGTGTGCTCTGCCCAGGTAGTTTGTGAAGGCTCTCCTCCTGGTCTGTCTGTTGCAGCTGTCACTGGCAAGTGGGGTCTGCTCGCCCTGTTAGTATCAAACCGCTCTCAGCTTTGCCTTTCAGCTCCACACATAGCTTAAACTGTTCCAGGGTGGGCTGTTGGCACCAGAGGTGCTCCAGGCCTCCCTCTGCTTTGCTGTGCAATCCTGTCTTCTCCTGATGTAGCTGAAAATTAACACTACACAAAAAGCTGTTTCCTGGCTATTGTAAGAGGAGATACACGCTGGTCTTTTGAGAGCAGTGCAGATTTAGATCGAGTTGCTCTGCTGCAGATGTGTTTTGGAAGGTAGCAGGACATCAGGTTCCTGGGCTAGTAGTTGAGGCGTGCCTCAAGGCAAATTTTAGAGGTGTCCAACAGGACTTTTTATCAACCTTCATGGTCACACTGAAGACAGATACACACATTTTGTAAGCTGTGAAAGCAAGTGGTACTTAGAACTGCCACAAGTCAGGAACAGGTTATTCCACTCATGTCCTCAGTTTTCATAAGGGTGTTTGTCCTTCAGGAGGAGGACATTATGTTACTGGATGCAAGTGTGTAGGAGTTAGGTATTTTGATAGTTTTGTTGTGTTAAATGGTTATTGTGATGGCTGTAGAGATACTGTGCAGTAGGTTATGTCTGAGTAACGACCCTTGTGAGGATGGGGCAGGCACAAGGACTGTGCGCAGGCTGCTGTTGCCGAGGCAGTCAGCAACCACGCTTGTGCAATTGAATAAAAATAATTACCTTTTTTTCCCCAGGCATTAATGCTAATGCAAATTAAACTTCAACTGCAAGGCAGTTTTATTCGGGGTTGGCTTTGCTGATCGTTTCTGTAGGTTGACTTATTCCTAACTACCTGTAAAAATGATCTTTTCAGCTGCAACACTTGAGAGATGTTAATTCAGCATACCCTAAAAGCCAAGGAAACAAGGGCAGGCTTCTGATGGCTTTATTTCTTGTGCCAGATCTTTTAATCTGTTTATCTTATTCAGGCATTTGATTCAAAAAGGAAGCAGGATTTATATTGAAAGAGAAGGCTTATGTAAAACATAACAGTTATAATTGCAGCTATACTGTTAGATGTAGAGCTACATTTAGAATTTCCTGACTTATTAGTAGCAATTGGACTTAAGGGTCCTTCTGACTAAAAACAGAACAGAGTTTTTCTTAATTAACCAAATGGTTTTTTTTTTTTGTATAATGTGAACTACTTCTGTTTGGGCTGTACAGCATGTCTTAAATGTATTCGTGGCAAATACTGGCACACTAAGCTTTCTTGTACTTCATCACTGTAATCCACTTCAAGCAGATGGTGGTAGTATTTATTTCTGCCACTTTTTGGTCCATTTTTTTTAAGTTGCAACTTTTTAAGATGTAGAACTCATTTTCTGAAACTGAAGACATTAAGAGATACATGCTATTTCTGAAACACATCTGAATAGTAATGACCTAGTATCCATAGGGTGATAGAGGAGTGTGGAAGGGAACATCTCTTGTCTCAGAGCTGCTTTACTTGGGCCTGTTTCATTTTTAACGTGTTCATCTAACTTTCTTTTAAAACTTCTCCTTCCATTTTGTGTCTTAATTTTTCAAAGTACAGTAGCTGTCCTGAGGTTTCTGTCACGAGCAGTGTGGAGGGGGCTTATTATGAACTCTGAGCCTCGTGTTCCACGTCTGTCATATAAATGTGTCAGGCTTAATCTTTATTAATTCCCGAGGGAAAACTGGAGACTAGAACTAATAAGATATTTGTATGGTAATTGTTTCTTCTGGGATGTGGTTTCTAAGAATTCATAACTAACTGAAGAGGGTTGTGCCAGTAAGAAATCCATTTAGAAATAAGCTGTTCAAACAGCACAACAGAACTAGAAAACTCATTGTGGGGGGAATCTATTGAAGGCTGTGAAATGCTCAGGCACCCTCTCAGGCATAAGAATTCCCTCAGCAGCAGTCGCTGGATGATGGAACTTGGATACTCTGAGGAAGTGCCATGGTGTGCTTCTCTGTCCTTACACTTTTCCCTATATATCCAACTCTGGCTAAATTAACTTTCTGCATTACTCACTGTGGCTCTTGTGGTTTTGCCAAGATTAGGCTAGAGCCCAGAGAAGAAGAAGTACCTTCTTATGGCTTTAATGTACTATGGTCTGGACAACCGGTTCATCTTTAACACAGACAGTGATGTAGTATAATGATATCACTGAGCTGAAGGGTCAGAGAGGAGACTAGTGGTGCCAGGAGCCACTTTAACGACGTGTTTTGCATGCAGTGTGCCATTAAAGTAGATGTATAATTAGCAGCATACAGGGAAAGAGGAGTCATATTCAAGGAGTGGAGTGTATCAAAGTAGACGCTCAAATCAGAGAGCAACTGGAGAGGGTGTTCAGAAATGATGCCATCTATCAGCTAAAGAAAAAATACGGTGCATCAGGTAGATCTCATTGTATCTTGTTATTTTTTTCTCCCCCCCCCCCCCCCCCCGCCCTTTGAGGGGTGGGTAGGGTAAAGGGGTTGGGTTTTTTATTTTAATTCTGTAATCAAGTCTGAACATTTTAGAGTAGGTTTCACTGGCTTATCCCCACCCCACCTTGTCTGGTGACACGACTGTCTGCTATTACCTCGCCAAATGCAAGGTGTTTTGTTCCACTTGCAGAAACGGTGTGCTCATATGACAGCCACTATCTAAAATACATGGAAAGATTCAGGGAAGCCAGGGTATGTTTTTTGGTCATGCTACAAAGGCTGGTTTCAGTATGGTAGGGCAGGATCCTCTATATAAAATAGCACACCTTTGGCAAGGGGCAAAGGAAAGCAAGCTCATGGCTTCAGAAGGGTCTAATAAGAAACAGCCAGTCTGCAAGGCTGGGATTTGAGAGATCAAAGTAAAACACAACATATTATTTCCAGACAGTTGTTCCAGATTTGCAGGCACCTCGGGTGTCCTGCTGTGGTGTCCACATTCTCTGGCAAGAATTCAAACTTTTTCTCATTCGTGACAGGAATGACTTCATGTCTTGCACACTGAGAGTGTTAATTTGGCATATAAATATTTCTGTACCTGGTGCGGTTTCTGCTGCTTTCTGAGAAGGATCAGAGATTAAAAATACTTCATACCTTGTTGCTAGTGTTTTCGGATTGAGTATTTTTTTGCTCTTTTCCTGATGCCACACTGTGACCTGGCCTGCAGGCTGACACAGTCTGTTGGTGACTGGCTACCGAGGGCTATGACCTTCTGTTGTAGTTTGATTTTGGAGGATCCTAGTTTCCTGCCTAAAGCATTGGGTGCTGGGCTAAGGTCACTTATGCCTATGAATTAACTCTACAGAGCACGTGGTGCAGGACAGCCAGCAGAATTTGGTGAAGGGCAGAGGTTTTGCAAAATCAACTGAGGCTCTCTGGGTTGCCTGGGGACTTGTTCCCAGGTGGACCCAAGGAATATGTGTGCACCCTCTGCTCTGAACTGTTGGTTGTTATACCCCTCCGTGTACACAGTGGTGCTGCTGGGCAAGCCTTCAGGCATCTCCCTTAGTGTACGGTCCAGCACTGTTACCCTCACCAGTGAGATAGCTAGCTGCTCCCTAAATCCAGTTTCAGACCTCCTGAGCGTGGGCACCTATTCAGTGGCTACTGATCTGTGTAGAAAGGTTTTATATACACTGGTAGTTGTGTTTTCTCCTATATTTTCCCATGGTGATAGTTTTATTTTCCCAGCATATCAGACTTGTGCCTTCTCAGTACCTCTGCAGGAAAAAGAGCAGAAGCTAAACATGTGCTTAATTGCCTCAGTTATCAACTGTTTAAAATTCACAAAGAGCTGGATATAATTCATGTCTAAGATTAGTTTTTCTGGTCTGTTAAAGCTAAAATAGCCTCACACCAGCCAGAGGTAGCTGATGAGTTATTCTTCCAGTCCTGGGGAAGTCTGTGTTGGCAGGAAGCTTAAACAACAAGCTGCTGCTGCTTCAGAGAGGGGCCATTTCTAAGATGAGGAATGGAGAGGAGTGATTATTTTGATGAATGGTCCTTCAGAGTGCTAACTTGGGCTGACAATAGTATAATAGTACAATTCTCACCTCATCCTCGCATTTGGGAGCGATACATATGTTCCCATATCTTACGGTTTCCTTTTTACATTTGTTTACCTCCTGTGAGGGTACTTTAAACTCACAGATCAGGATGATCATTGTGATACAGCAGTTTGTCTTAAATCCCCCATCTTTTCCAAATGCTTGTATGGAATATTAAAAAAATAATGCTGTTCCAAGTTCTGTGGGTTGTTTTTTTTGCTTTGGAGTTGGCTTTTTTTTTTCTTAACTACAGGCAAGTCTGAGATGTATTCGGAACATGTTAGAGGTCTCTTTAAAATCTTACCTATAGCTGACATAATTACCTGCTCTGTCGAGTTGTGGCGGAAGACTAGTCTCTAGGAAGAACTTCAGGCATTACACTGTTATTTTTAAGTCAAATCATGGAATGGTGCCCAAAACCCCACCATTTTGTTTATTAGGTCTTTCTCCAAAAAATGCATAGCTGCTCTGTACTCAGAGGAGTAGAATTTAAGCATTTTGATTTTATTCAAATGTCAGTAACCATCAGTTCCTTAGTTATTAGGGATGTGTCTGCTAAGAACAATCTGTCACCTGTCACTGGGCTTTTAAGTGACTGTGATTTTGGATCCAGAGCTAAGACAGGTAATTAACAAGATTGTTCAGACTTCAGTTGAGAAAAGTGCTAATTTTTTATGTTTTCCACAAGAGTGCTGCTTTTTCAGTTAATTTCACGTTCTTACATAATTTCAATCTATAGTTATGAAGAATGACATATGGACTAATCTTAGCTCATTTGTAAAGGTCTGTTGGCTACAAACTGTCCAAAATCTGCAAATTTGTATAAATGCTGCTCCAACTTATTTTTGTCATAATTAATACAGCTCAGTTTCCGTAAAGTTTCTAGAATCCTTTTTAACACGTGTGCTGATACTTCACTAAAACACTAAGCTCCTCAAATGGTTAAAGCTTACTGATTATCTTCAAACTTATTGAGGGTATTTGTGTGATTTGGAGCCAGGGAAAGAGGTCAGAGTACAGACACTGGATTTTGACAAGTGCTGGAACATCATGTAATCAAGTGAAGAATAGTGTTATTAAATAAAACAATAAAACCTATTTTCTTGTCCAGAAAGATAAGAAATTGTTATTGGTCCTTAATCATAGAATCACAGAATGGTTTGGGGTGGAAGGGACCTTAAAGATCATCCAGTTCCAACCACCCTGCCATGGGCAGGGACACCTTCCACTAGAGCAGGTTTCTCCAAGCCCCTGTGTCCAACCTGGCCTTGAACACTTCCAGGGATGGGGCAGCCACAGCTTCTCTGGGCAACCAGTGCCAGCATCTCACCATAGTGAAGAATTTTTTCCTAATGTCTAATCTAAATTTTCCCTCTTCCAGCTTAAAGCCATTCTCCCTTGTCATATCCCAATAACAATGTAGTTACCGTATATAGTAGCACTATAAACTCAGGAAAAATAGGGCTGGAAGGGATCCTGAGATGTTATTTTGTCCAAAATGGTGTAGGAAGTATGGACTAGCTTAAAACCGCACACAAATCCTTTCTGCCTCTATCATGATCCTTGCATATGTACACCTTTAGGTCATCATTACAAATGAATGCTTCCACAAAATACCCATGTGAAGGGAACATGGAATTTCATGTGTTTAATTTTTAGTCCCAATATATTATCCTGTTGGTGCAGCTTGCTTTCACATCCAGCTAACATGTCTGATCAGAGTAACGCAAACATCTGACAAAGATGTGATTTGGAGGGATGGGTTCCATACCTTCTACGTCTTCTGTTGTGCGTTAGGCTGGTCAGGGTTGCCTGCATGTATTGGGAACCTGAGCTGTCTGAGCAGGATAGCTGTAGGTTCCCCAAAAAGTGAGTTCTTTTTTTGGTTTTAGATCCACAAAATAGCAGCTGTAGCTGTGTTCCCTTCTCTCCAACGCAGCTGCTGCTAGCTTCTTTGTTGGTCTCCCCTCCACCTTCCAAGCCCAGAATTTGCTATGGCTTTGCTTATTCCTGGGGGATCTTCATGCTAGCAGAGCTATATCTGCCTACACTGTGTCTTATCTCTGGCCTTATCACATGCAGAATGGAAGATGAACATGTATTCAGCTGTCTACCTGCAAAAGGGTGGACCCTGTGCAACAAGCAGAGTGCCAATCTTCCTGACAGCCTCTGAATTGCTGATGGTTGCTGTGCCCTGCATGACCTTGGTGAGGAAACAAGACACTTCCCTGGTTGGCTTGTGACCCACCATCCCATCCTCACTGACTGGCTGTGTCTTTTTTGACTTTCTTTGATTCACCACCTGGGTAAGGGCTTTGACAACCATCTTCAGAGCCCTGAGGAACCATCCTGCGTTTCTCCAGAGCGCTGGGTAACCTGCCGTCCCTGGCCTTGAGCCTGATAGAGAGAAGGAGGTAGCCATGACAGCTTGTGTATTCTGCCCTGTAGAAACCAGTGGTGGAGGACCGACTTTATGCTGCTTTGCGAAGAGCTGACAGGAAAGGGGGAAGATCGGGTACATGGTTTGCTTAAATGCTCCTTTAAAAGGAGTTGGTGGGACTTGCTTCTCAGCAAAGGAATTTCTTCCTCCCCCTCCATGATCAAAAGCTTCCTCTCTCTTTGCCCCATTTCAGCTCTCAGGAGAGATCACCTATCCTTCTACTGACAGCTTCGTGACTATACATGCCCCATGCTCCCTCCCCAGTAGGGTACTGATAGGCAGACCTCTTTTGTCCCAGAAGCTTTGCCTCCTGCAAGAAAAAGCATGCAAGCATGCAGGTATCTTCACCTCTGTCTTCCACAGGAAGGTTCTGGACAGCTATTCATCCAGGGTCAGGAGAGGCCATCAGCAACCCTTGGGTCATGTTCTCTGCCCCCTTGCACGTCCCCCCAGGAATACAAATACTAGGAAAGTGTGCAGCTCTAGGCAAAGATGAGACAGGAGTTACAGAAGTGGGTCAAAGAAAGCGTCCAGATACCATGGGGACTTCTCGGTGCCACCATACCATTCTCACTCCAGAGAATGCCCGTCCTACAGATCTTGTCATTGATCTTCCACGGTTAGGAGGTAACACACTTAGTCCAGTTCAGAAACCCTCAATTTCGCTGCCTTTTTGAAGGTCCTTTCCTGCTTTAGAAACTATTTAAAAAACATATTTGAAATCCCTCAGGCTGCTTGCCAGCAGTTACTGGGCAAGGAAGTTCCCACTGGGGGAAAATTCTTCCAGCTGTTGGAAGTGAAATTGTTCTCTCCTACATGTTGCCCTCAGACAGAGGAAGTGAATGCATGAGTCAGATTAAAAAATAATATAATGAAAAAATGCCTCTATTGTTTTATCACTCATCAGGATGCATGGATTTCATATGTGTCATTTGCTTGATGCCTGCAGCAATTCTGGGTGTGTATCTGCCAGCCTCTGTTTCTTCTCACATTGCTGAGGATACTCAAGGCTTATTGCTATAGGACAGCAGCTGTGTGGCAGCACCAGTGAGCTGAAAGAACACCACGGTGTTGCAAGAGAAAGCTACAGAGAAAATGTCCAGTGACATTATCAGAATGCCCTGTAATTGCGCTTTAGGATAGAGTTCAGTTACCGCTGTGTGATCAAAGTGTATTTATCAGTGTCTCAGGCAATTTTCAGTTAGCAGTTTGTACAAGATGCTCTTTACAAGGCTGATGGGTGATTTTCGTGTACTTTTTCTGCTGCTATTGGAAAGGAAAGGAACACTGGGATCCAGTTTTGAAACTCACTATATCCACTCCCATAGCGACTGTGGGTCAAGCAAATTCTAGACTGAAAATTGGCTTGAAAGTTGACGTGTTTGGTAAAAGGTAAGAAAGACCAGCTGAACCATGTGGGAGTCAGACATGGGCATTCATACACTGAATTGAGAGTTTCACTGTCTCAGGGGCAGCTAGAGGCTATGACAGCAAAGAGGAATGTAAGAACTCGCATCCCTGAGCAGCCAATATTGCTGCCTCTGCTGAGCTGATCTTATGCTGCTATTCTCCACTTCTCTTTACATGGCTGTCCAAGGCTGTTTTATTGTTAGACTAGAAAGGCAATTAAAAAATGACAGCACAACTCTCTAAACTACATTATAAGACAGAACAAAGAAGATTTTGAAAACAAATCTATCCTTTACTCAGTGGGTCCTTACAAGGCAGATAGCCTTTCCTCTAGGGTTTCCTTGAGTCCCTCTCATCTTCTGTCCAGGCTCCTGCCTTGTCTTCTCAACATCAGCTTAACTTCTGACTGATCTTCCTCCCTAAATCCTTGGTTTGATGCAAAACCTGGCTTCTCTGATTGCTATTCAAGACCTTTACCTACTGTGGGACCCATCTGCTGACTCTGTTCTTGCCCTAACCATTTAAACACGTTGAAGCTCATCAGGAGAGTGACTGAGCTGTTCTGTCAAGGAACACCACCCATGTGGGTGAGAGGGTTTCAGAGGAGGTAGAGTACTTTGAGGCAAATTGCTCATCCAGGATGAAAGGTAGTAGGCTGGAAAGCTCATTCCCTCACATCAGCCTCTGCCTTCCCTGGCAAGGCTTCAAAAAACATCTGAGCTTCTTCTGAAGTGAGCTGGCAGGAAGGTTCAGAAGGAAATCTGGGAAAGGCTACATGATGGGAGACTTTGCTCAATCCTGCAAATCCCGTCCATGCCAAACAAGTTCCTTTCAAGTACGTGTGAGTGTTATTACTCCCATGACAGCGATAAATCAGCTGGAAAAGTACCTTATGTTTGGCTGGATAAACCAAGAGGGACCCAGTGCCAGTGTGCAGGCAACTGGATCATGCCCTAACTGTCTGGTAGCTTGAGACTGAAGAACCCAAGCCACAGCTCCCCTCTCTCTACATTTAATCACTGCCGTATACGTCGTATAATGCATTCATCTTTTGCTGTCCTCATCTATGGAATGACCATCATGTTCTTTTCAGCTTATTAATCACTTTATTGATAGGCTAAGCATACACATAAAATCAAATCATTGGCAATACCATGCATCTGTTCACACTGTGTATCTTCAAATGCCTCAGTTAAGACTTCTGAGCTACATGTTTCTTCTGTAAAATACCGTATCTGTCTTCTGGGGGGCTTTGTTCCTCCTTTGATGGACTATAGACCATCATGTTCTGCTTCTTAATTTAGCATCTGATTGCTTATTGTTGTACTGTAAAGTTCTTTATGACTTCAGTTACATGGCTACAGTAATTAGTGTTTATATTCCCAAGGCCTGTGTAGCAGCACTTTAACACTGCATAAGGAGATGAAACACTCCACAACAGAGTACGAATTGCTCCCAGGATTTCTAATTTTACATCCTCAACTTTTGTAGAGCCTTGCTGTGGGAGTCTCTCCAGAAATGGGGTCATGGGTAATCCATTATAGTCATTTGAGTGGGTTTCACAGCAGAAATGCAGGAAAATATTCACAGAAGCTACCAAGATCCTGTTGCTTTCACTGCACTGAGGAACACGGGGACTTTTCAGTAATGAACAGTGTTTGCTAGTGCTATGATCAACTGTCATTTGCAGGACTTGTACAAAAATATTTGATGTCTGATTTGGCTGCCTTCAGCATTTCTGTATTTGTGAATACATTTTTGTGAGATGTTGGAGCAGCTTCTACAAACATCGAAATTCATGCTAAAAATTAATTCCACCCTGTTAGCATCTGTTCGCAGATGTTTTCTCTGATTTGCCTGATTATTACCCATTAGGAAGGCCGTTCTTCCACCGACGGGATTACCTGCAGGTGCCAGCACTGCATTAAACTGAACAGGCACAGTGCACAGTCCACACGTGTGCTCTGCTGCCTGTCGCAGGAGATGCGAGTCTCTGTTGTCGTGGTGGACACAGCTTCACCTCGATGTCTTCACACTGCTGGTTCTGAGCATTAACCACTAGCCTCTGCTGTGCTGCCTAACCTGGACTGTGACATTTCTTTTGTTAGGCTAAATGCCTCAATATTTTCATGGCCTCTTTCCAAATGAAACTTAATTGAGTAATTAAATGGAGGGAGAGTTAAGCTTTGTAAGTTTTGCATGTTTTTCTGCCAAGTACTCCATCAAAGACTGGCTCGCTTTGTTGCTACAGAGCTTCTCTGCAAGGCATGACTTTGGTTTGTTCAATAATGCATGTATTTCTGAGAGCAACGTACATAAGAGCTGGCCTATCCAAACTTTGTCTTCATACAAGACTGGTTTCCGACCCCTCGGTGGGCATGTCAAATATGAAAGCAGGCACTGCATAACAGGTCCAGTATTTGGGTAGGAGGGACGGGCAGCCTCGCAGTGACTGCACTCGTTTCTAGGCTGCCATTGCTGCCTTTACCCTCTCCACTCGATGTGCTGCAGCGCAGTGTCCTCACAGCCTCCTGCAGATCTCACCACACAATCATACGTTGCTGCTGCTTCTGCTGGCTTGGCTTTTGCAGGCAAACGATAGATCTCAACCCTCAGAGAGGGCAGCCGCACTGCCTCTTGTGCTGCTGCGAGCCGTACCCACCTGTAAGGAGCTAACGGGACCTGGAGTCCCTGCTCCTCCCTCCTCCACCTCCTCCTTCTCCTCTTCCTCCTCCTCTCCCCTGCCTGTGGTTTGTGGCTGCACTGGCTCTCTGCTGCACAGGGCAGGCGGGCGGCAGTCTTGGGGGTACCTGCAACTTCTCTGTAACCGTTTCCATGCCACAGGCAGGGCAACACAGTGGCGGGCCCCCCTCCTCTCCTCAGAGCAAAGCAAATCTATTGGCTTTAATCTTGGACGTGGTTTTCATAACATCATTTCTGCAGCAGCCGGTTTCCATAGAAACCGAGAACCGACTGGCAGCGCAGAGGAACGGGGCCGCTGCCCTGCTTGTCCTTGTCCTTGCCCTGCCCCGTGCCGTGTGGGGCTCCCTGCCTTCGCCCCGCGCCTGCGCTGCTCGTTGCCGTGAGGCGGGCAGGGCCGGGCCCGAGCCCGCAGCGCGTTCCACTGGCAGCAGCGCGCGCACGGTGCCGCTCCCGGCCGCCTCATCCCGCCTCTCCGGGCAGTGGTCCTGCAGCCACGCGGGGAGGGCAGAGGGAGGAAGGGTCTGAGGATGTCTTCACCCCCCTCCCACCACTGCAGCCTTCCCAGGCCCCGGCAGTGATGGAGGGAGTCGTGGTTAGCTTTGGATGTACATGTGCCCCTTCCTTTTTGGACCCCTTACCCACTTACATGACATGTTCTGTTCACTTATTTATTCTGCTGCTCCTAGCATACTCCTCCATGTTAACTTGTTAAACAAGTGTATTTAGAATACCAGTCCTATATGTATTGCATTTAATTTCCAATATTCTTGGAATTCTTTCTAACTTCTACCAGAAGTATCTGCTCTGGATAAGTCTCATCAGCTTGCTTGCTGGCAGTTCCAGATTAAGGTTCTATTACCCGCTTCTCCTCAAATGCACTAGGTGCAAACACGCTGTTGTGTCTTTTGAGGTCAATTTGAAGAGTGAAGCTGTATGAGCAGCATGAGCCTCCATCTGTGTCTGTGCCGTGCCCTCATGGGATTGTCCTGCCTGGAAAGTGCTGTTTTCCAGCCACAGATCATGAAAGGATCAGCAGGAAGAGGGAGCAGAGAGCTGCTCTCTCACTGGGGGTGATGGCAGAGCAGGCGCCCCAGTGCCTCAGCCTGGCTGCCCATGGCTCCTCCTTTGCTTGGCTACCAGAGCTGAATGTGCCCTTCGGGTGCCTGCATTCTCCTGGGCCTAACCCCTGTGCCCACAGGAGGGATGAGTGGCTCAAGCCTGTCTGTGAGCCCCGGGGTGGCTGAGCTCTCCTATACCCACCTGGGAGTTTACCACAGAAAAAGCAGTTTCCACCTTTACTCTTGTTCCAAGCCTCATATAAGCATGGCAGAACCCCAGCTTTCTGTTTAAATGGGAATATTGCTTTATGCAAACCTTATGCATACTTTCCTCACAAAGTTGCATTTCTTCAAACACTGCAGGCACCAGCGTAGCGTGTGTTGCTTAAAAACACAGTTTAAATTTAAAAGGACCTTTAGCCCTTGGTCTGAGCAGCAGCTCTCCCTCATGCCGAAGGGTCACTTAGTGCTGGAACAATTGCAGCAGGGGCTTTTTCTGACGTGAGACTAAGATGATGCTATGGGCAGGGGAGAACAGCAATGGAGCCCTCGAAATCCCTTGCTGGGTCTCCGAGAGCGCACCCTGCTCTTCTGAGTGGCCAGTGCTGCGTGGTGCTGGCTCGGGTCCCGTTGCTCGGCATCTGATGCAGCACCCCAGTGCCGGAGGTTTAACCTTGTGGACAGCATGTCCCCGCGGCTCAGGTGGCTGTTGGGAAAGGAGCGCTGAGAGAGCTTTTGTGGGCTGCTCAGATGGGAGGGCAAAGGTTTCTGTATTCTGAGGACATCATGGAAGGATGATGCAACCTGGAGAGGTGCTAGAGGCTGCCAGTCTGAAGGATGGCTGCAGGTTTCCATGCCACACTCATCTGTACTCTCTGGAGGCATGGGGCGAGTGTGGCATCCCTCTGTGCATGGCTGTTCCACTGGAGGAGCGTTTGTGGGGGGAGCCACGGGGCAGAGGCAACAGTCTGGGCCATGGAGACTGTCCTTCCTTTAAACCTCTTAACACACACAGAAGCCATAAGGCTTCTGGAAGGGCAAAGAAGCTTAAAGAAAGCAATTGCAGAGATGAGAGCATCCTCAAAAGCTACGAATTCCCCAAGGCATTTCTCTGCCCTCGACTCCAAAGTGCTGGAGCTGGCCCACGCAGCTGGTCACCCCGACTCTCCTCGGTTCTTGTTCAGTGCTTTTACTAAACTTGCCAAGTCTGACATAAAAATTAATTGACCTTTACAGCTGCATTTGAGCCAGCTCCATTGCCATCAGCTTTTGCTAGTCCTCACCACTCAAATCCTATTTGCTTAATGGCATGTGAATTAATTTGTTGGAAGCTGACACTTCACTGCAGGATTAGTTAGTGACTCTAACACAAGGCTGGTGCACGAAATTCAAGATGCAGACCATCTCTTGGAGAAAAGGAAAAAAAGGAGGGAAATTCCAGTGCTCTTGGAAATCTTCATTTTTAGGATGCTATGACTGGAGTAATGAATGAGCTGAAGTACAGGAGAAAAATAAACTCAATTTCAGCTATTTAAAGGCTCAGCAATTTCTTCCAGGCGAAAAACAAGCAGCTATTGTGTGTGGGCACTGGGTGGGCTGGAGGGAGGCAGCATTTCCCACAGGCAAATTAGGAGTGGGAAAACCAGAACAAAACCTGCAAGCCTCAGAAGCCCGAGCAGGGAACAGAAGCCATTTTCTGTTCAACATGATTTGTGTTGTCATTAGGTGGGTTTAATAGGCCTTTATTCTTATTCTGGGAGGAAAGCCCTGGCTATGCTTAAGCTAACAATAATGACTGTTCAGACCTGGGACGTGTGAGGGAGCCAGCCAGAACCACATTTGCGGTGTTGCTTGGGTGCTCATTGGGAACAGAGGGTCTTCTCCTCACCCCCAGTCCCTTCCTGGCACTGCAGGTTGGCCATGTTTGCTAGAGCCCAAAAACCCCCTGTCTGTGCCCTGTTCAGCAGGGCAGCGTCCCATTCACGTCATTAATGTCACTGTAAAGGAAGACCCATATCAGCCATGCTGGGACCAGACCTGAGCCCCACAAAAGACACATTTGAACCCTCCATGCAGTCCCATCACTGGGGCAGAAGGCAAGGCCGGCATCAGAGCTGCAGGAAAGGCTTTTCTCATCCAAGATGGCTTGAACCCCTTCCTAGTGCTCCTCCCAAGCAGGGAGCCCCAGGAGGAATGGTTCAGCAAGTTGTGGCTTCTTGAGGTCCAGTATTTGGGTGCCTTGTTTCAGGCTGTGTAAAGGTGAAAGGGGAAAAAAGAGGTAAAAAAGGCTCCCTGAAAGGAAATCTTGAGAGTTGAAACCCACAAGCTTAGTTTGAACAGCCCATGGGTACACATGAAGCTTCTACTCTTTTACTGTTGGCATCATTCAGAAGACAGACAGTGATATCTCCCCTTTTACACAACCACATGGGCTGGAGGCAGCATAGCAACCAGCAAGTGCAGTAGGCTTTCTGCTTTGAGGGTTCCAGCACTGACACAGGACTGCTGGTCACCATCTTCCATTTGCTGAAGGAGCGGTGTGACCAGATTTCTGCTTGTCCTGGGCTGCCACTCAGAGATGGACAGGAAAGGGATGGGGAGCAGGTCTGGTGTGAGTAAAATCGCTCTCTAAGGAGACCCAAAGATATATATGGCCCTCTATCATCCCCAAAGCAAGCTAGAAGTGTGCCAGTGCAGGAATTATGTATTTCTTTATGGCTAGATCCTGGTTTAGTTTGTGATACGCTAATTTTAGTGATCTTGCCGCATCATTTGAGAAATATGGGGTTACTATTGTAGCCCAGCAGGAATCAGTTGCTGGCGGAGTACACCTGCTTCCCCAAAGCAATGCCATGGCTTCCCCGACAAGCTGTTACCTTCAAAAGTTTGACTTTTTTTTTAATGATCTGATTCAGGTCTAATCAAAAGGTATCAGAGAAAGCCAGGAACTGTCCAATAGCCATTTTCATCACATTATATGAAGTGCTGTGAAAGAAAACATTTATTTTGGGCGAGTGATATGACTAAGGTACCTTCAGCCATAAAACATCTTTGACTATTGAGAAGCTCTTGCAATGCCAAATTTGCCACATGAACCCTGCAAGCTTTAAGAAACTGTTTTAGAAAATGAATCTGAAACATTTCTCTTTTCTTCAAGAACAGTTCAGTTAAACTCAGCTACTCACCCAATCACAAATGATGCAGTGTAAGTATTTCATGTATTGATCACCTTCCTAGAAGCAGATAGCCACTCTTAGCCATTGGATGCCACAAGTAACTTTATCTGGAACTCCCATGATTAATTCTAACTAATGAACTCTGTCAAATTTCCTTTCAATAGCTTACAAGTTCCTCAAACTCTCTTGCAGCTTTGCCAGTGATGAGGGTCCAGGAGCAGTCAGAAAAGGGAACACTCCTGTATCTTGGCAGCTTCTCCAACAGGTGATGTCCTGGCCACTCTTCATTAGCAGCACACACAGAGATGCCAGTCTCAGCACACAAAGCATGGCAAAATGTATCGCCAGCCCAGGCTGACTCCGACAGCCACAGGACAGTGCTGCAACTTACCAGTGCCCTGAATGCGCAGGCAGGTAGCAGTAGCTTAGAGTCATAGACTGGTTGGGGTTGGAAGGGACACCTCCCACTAGAGCAGGTTGCTCCAAGCCCCTTTGTCCAACCTGGCCTTGAACACTGCCAGGGATGGGGCAGCCACAGCTTCTCTGGGCACCCTGTGCCAGCACCTCAGCACCCCCATAATGAAGAATTTTCTTCCCAATATCTAATCTAAATCTTAGGTTGGTTTTGGTATTGGTTATTGGTACTTTTCCATAGTCTAGATAGTTTCAAAGGAACTGGCAAGGCACAGACATTACAGACTCTACACACCTGCCCCATGGCTGCCGAGTCTGGTGCAAATCCAGAGCAGAGCTGGGCTGTTGAGCAAACATGTAGGATATGGCACAAAGTATCTGCAACACATCCCAAGCACACCTGGGTGTTTGGATACCCCAGCTGCTGTAGTTATCAAACCAAATCTGAAAACATTTTTTATGTAGCCTATTAAAAACTAGTGGCTTTTAATAACGCCTCAGACAAACCAACTGCAGCTCCTGATGCCCACGTCAGAACATAACCTGCAGTTTAACTATAGGAAACCCCTGGACAGTTTTACAATCCTTTGAAAGCATCTTTCAAAACCAAAGATCAGCTTGTGTGGCACTGACAAAAGCTGTAGGTACCAGGGGAGTAACATACACAGCCAATGGTCTTTTTTTTTTTTTTATAAAAGTATTTTTAATAAACTGATGGATTTAAGTTTAAGATGCTAGACAACTTGTTGCCATGTACAGGTAACAAAAGTCAAAATTCTTTGAATTTTATACAAATATTATGTAGTATAGTAAACTTGAATACAAGTTTACAAAAAATGCATCAGTGATTATTCAGCTTGTAACCAACTTCCAACAGTGAAAATCATCATGTATCAATAGTGATCAGAATTGCATTGCAAATTTTAGAAGTAATGCAACTATGTTTTTACCAAGCCACTCTGAAGTTACTGGTGCACACAGACAGTACATTGGATTTTTTTGGCTTGCTGAACAGAAAATGGCATTTAAATAAAATGACCTTGAGTTAAACAATACAATACATATCAAAAGTACTATCTTACAGAGAATCAAACAAGAATGAGAAAGTAAACAGAGCAGAACCCTGAAGTGCTGATGTTTTTCTACCCGTTTTGATGGAAAAGACTCCACAGGCGTCCAGCTTTCTCACAGCATTTTGGAGTTTTCTAGTCCTAGCACAGTGTGGTCATTAGTAGACTCAAGTAATCCCTGCTTGGCAGTAATGCTGGTGAAAGGTAACTTGCTCTATTGCTAACAAATAGGAGTAACCACTGGCAGGGTGACTTCTCGGAGGTGTCCAGCGGAGGCCGAGCTGACAGCATGCGACTGAAGCTACAGTACCGCTTGCTTTGATACAACACCGAACAGCCTTCAGGGTTCAGGGGTCAGTTTCCTCACAGGATTAACAAATGGATGGTTTTGAAACAAGAACAAAAAAAAAAGAACCCAAAACCCATTATGGAGCATAAGACAGTATTTTCACCTGTACAGCTACCAATAAAATGAAGGTTTTTGTTACAAACTTTCCAGTCTGCTTTATAAAAAATAGTCTTAGTTTTACTTCTAAATAAAAACTGTGCTGTGATCTGTCACGTTCTTGCATTGTACATGCTGTAGTTGTGTGTGTTAATGAAGGTGTAGAGATTTGTGACCTAGCGCTCTGGATGTATCAGAAGCCTAAAAAGCTGATTTTGGTACATAAAAGTTAGGTAGCAATGAAAATTAATTCTATTTATTTTTCCTAAAATCTAGGAAAAGCTACAGTACATTGCTAGATCAGTGGCCTCAACCCTGAGCTGAAATGAAGGACCTGCCTTGGCCAAGGGACTTAGTCACATTACTACCACAGCTGCACAGCAGAGACAAACTAACCTGTCTGCAGCCTGTTGTCTTAGCTGTAAGTAGCGTGAGATTTAGTTCTGCTAATGCTTGAGAGTTGACTGGAGACCACCATGTTCATTTTCACTACAGGAAAAAATAAAGGAAGGAGAACTCAAAGTCAGAGATTCAAGTGAAAAAAAGCACTCAACAGGGAGAGTTGTCAGTATGTCCAGCTTCTAGAGACCAGAGAACATAGCTAGTGGTAGACTTGTCAGTTTTCAGTGTTTCCCACTTGGTAGAACTGATTATTAAAACACGTACCAAACTACAATCAGAGAGACATCTACTGTTATCACTCTCCTTCCAGAAGGAGTCTCCCTTGACGTCCCCCCACCAGAACAGAGTGCCTCTCTGTACCTCCACTGCATCACAGAAGAAGAATGAAAACTTAGACTGTCTAACAAAGGATTCAACCCAACTGCTACCAGAAAAACTTCCACTTGCTTTTAACTTGAGTCCGAGTTGGCAACTGTGAGAATTCTTACTAGGATACAGTCTACTGCACCTTCCTGTAGGGTTCAATGGCACCGACTACCCATGGCTAGGAGCATTCATCACATGAAGCATTCTTGCCTCCTAAGAGGCTAAGAGGACCTTTTTCTTTTTTTTTTTTTTTCCCTTTTAAACAGCAGAAACTGTAGAGTCAGTATTTCACTTAATGGAAAAACTAAACCCAGCAACATATCGAAAATAAAGCTTGTAAGAATCATTTATACTTCTAGTAATGCACACTTCTGTGAGCTGATCAGTGTGGGTTTTGTTAGTTTAAGGCAGCAAGTCTTACAAAATACACAAGCTCACCTCCCTCATGTTTGTGCTACTGTATCCTTATGTGCACAATAGAACCTCACTAATTTACACTAATGACTGGAAGAACCATTAATTCTCTTGGTGAGTGAACAAGAATAAGGCATTCCATTATATATTCTCATCACTAATTATAATTTAGCTCTAATTATAATCTACCAGCAAACATACTTCTATGTTTTAGAAAATAGTATCTCTTACCTTCAGATATAATTACGTGTGCAGATTAGTGGGTTCTGCTGTGTAAACACGCAGGTGCATAAGCAATATTCAGGTTTTTCTTCATTACATCTGACAAGAAAGTTAACGCCACAGATAGAGACTGTGGGAAAATAAATTAGGGTTTCTCTATAATTTGTGTGGACATGCACAACTGGGCAGTAATTTATAGCTCGAAAAAACCAACGTGAATGTTTACAAACTCAAATGAAGCAAAATCAGCAGCAGAAAGCAAGGCCATTCCCCGACCATAAATGGCTTGTTTACACCATTCCAAACTATATGCAACAACAACAAAAAAAATTAAAAAAAAAAAAAGAATACAAGTACTGTGATATACAAGTTTGAAATCAAGTAAAGCAAACAGTGAAAAACTGTGTGATGCTTCTAACATGATATTCATGTGTCTAAATCCTGGTTGAAGTGGACTGTAAATACAGAAGATAGGATGCAACTAAATGGCTGATTTAAAAAAAAAGAAGCAAGGGATCAATGTGCATTGTAATGAGAGAGAAATTTCCCTTCATATGTGCAAAACCCCACAGTTTCATTAATGCAGAGGTCATACTTCCACTAACAGACCTGGACAAAACCAGTCTCCCTACATCCTGGAATCTGCCTGTTTACATCAGCCACTTCAAGTGCACAGTACCCTGTTCGCATATCTAGTATTCAGCAGTTTCTGGCATTTCTCAGAAATTTAATGTTCACCTGCCTTAAATCTTGAAGACAAAGGGGAGAGTTCATTCAGGGCATCTTACCACTGCTTCTGAGCTATACTAACAGTTAAATCAAACTCAAATTCTCTCTTCTTCCATGGTGGCAGGAGTCCTTACAGGACTTGTAAACAGCAGTACACAATACTGTAAACAAATAATTTAAGTTCTGCTTTATGTAAGATGTTAAGTTAACCGAGGTCTACCAAACAGGTGAAAATGAAAAGGGTGGCTTCACACAAAATCCTTCCCTTTTCTCCCAGCAATTATTTTCACTACATACGTAATCCTGAGCTGAAACAGGGTTTGGAGAGCCTTTTTTGCATATAAAAACAATGTTCTAGAGTCAGCTCTCATGTTCTGTCAGGAAGTCAATTGCTGGAGAGATTAAACTGAAGTATTTCAAACCATTTGTTACTTTGGAAGAGGACTTATAATTTGGTGTGGCGTCCAGTTCTAGACCCAGATGCTGAGCTTGCCAAGGAAGCTGATGCTGCTGCATCCTCAGCTTCCTCCAGCTCATCATGTAGCTCCTGGCTAACACTAGACTGGAGAGCTGCAGGAGTTAGCCACTCCTTCGGCAGACAGCTCTGGAGAAACGGTATACAAGAGCTGAAGTAGGCAAGGCGATTCACCCATCGTGGAATCTCTTTTCCACACAGAATCTAGGGGAAAAGGAAAAGAAAAGATTAGTTTGTCTCCTGGATCCAGAAGTAACAGAACTACAATACTGTAAATAAAAACCAAAGGCTGCATTAAATACTTGATTTTTACTGTACATCAGCCATTAAATGGTTGTGTCGTTATTACTCAAGAAGTGAGCTGGTTTACTTAACTACCTCCACATTCATTTCTGGTATTACCTACTCCAGTGCAAATCTGGAGAAAATCATAGCTAATGGGTGCATTACTCTGCTGTAACTGAGCAGCACTTAACTTGTAACTACACCCCTGGTCTTATAGTCAGTTTGAACACTAAACAGGCCAAGATGTAAAACAAAACCAACACGACCGTGTGGTTGAAGAGTATGGCATAAACCTGGCCATATAGGTCAGATTTCATGCCGACTGCAGCTTTATCAAGTGTTTCACCCTACTTGCTTCTACCAGCATTGCACATGCATCATCACAGAATCATAGAATGGTTTGCTTTGGAAGGGACCTTAAAAGATCATCTACTTCCAACCAGAATGACAAACCAAATCATCTCAGTAACATTTTCAGTCTACACAAAAACACAGGCTATATAATAATTGTGCTATTAACTATATATTTTTTTTTTTTTTTTTAAAGGAACAATTAAATTTTATGGAAGTTCACCAAGGAAAAAATCACCATCCCTTTCTTGGAGTGCTTCAACAAACACCAGAACACATTATGACAAGCACAGATTGCCAACTACCAATAAAAATCACAACTGCCATTCCGCTCTCTGTCCTGGGTTACTTGTTCCTGATGCTTTCCCTTGTGTTGCTACACATGTGAGCAATCAGGCATTCAATCACACTGGCAAGCTGGTCAAGTTAAAATAAAGCTGAAGGGGAAAAGCAAAGCCCATTTAACTCCACCGTCACATACTTTGCACAATCACTTGGGTATCTACATGACCAGGGTGCAGGTGCCAGTAGAGCAGTAACTTGCCAAAAGCCTTTCAAGCAGAAGATTAACACTGTCTGTGAAACTCTGACGCCTTTGTTATTCTTTAACAGTAGGCCATAAATTTAAAAAATATTTTCAGTGTGATGGGTCTGTGGGGAAGTACTGGTACAAATAACACGTAGTTCTATCTTCAGTAGTGATCTCTCAAGCATCTGGAATGATTTTGAAATCCTATTAATACTTGATTTACTAGTTCTCTCAATTAGGAATGCAGCCCTGCTTGAACACAAACTATGTATGACAACAATATATATCATTTTTGACAGCAAAATCTTGTGCTTTGGACATAAGCACAAATAAGACCTGAAAAACTGTGACATTCGCTCAAGGTAACAGAGATAGGAAGTAGGAAATTAGGCCAAACATTCCACAGGAACAGGAAGGACATGACGCTCTCTAGCCACCTGGGAAGCACCTTTCTATAGACATTCATGTTTGTTTACCTCAGATAAAGCTGAAGAGAAGTGATTGCAGTTTTTGTGCATTAGGTGATAAGCATTTCCTTTGAATTCTTTTCCAAGCTCTTCTACTATTTTTTCTATGTCATCTTCCATAAAGTCAGTACTGCCTAGAACCACAGCCTCTCTAGAAGAGAAAGAGAGTAGGTGATCAGGCTTCCATGATATAGATGGATTACTGTTCATACATTACTCAAAAATGGCCTCAGTGTGGGTGTTGAGATCTTTCTGCCCTCCCAGAACAACACAGATTCTTTCTATTCCACTTTACAGCACCACTTCCATCTTTACCATGAGAGATTATTTCCTTGCCAATTGTCCACCTGTAACTCACTTAAGTTCTTTGCAAGTTAACTCTGACAAACCCTGCCTGCAATCTTCCCCCCCTCTCCAAAGGATATTGTTTCTAAGAGATAGCCGAGAACAGGTAAGAGCTTGTAATGCAGGGAAAGGTCAAGGCAACATTTTTCAAATTTCTCTTTGAATAAAAATTTCACTACCTTGAAAAGTTACCCTATTATATATAATACACGAATAACAAAAGCTAGCCACAAACCCACATAATTTGTACACATTTAAGGAATGTAATGGTATGCTAAAACCAATGTTCTTTGCTGTAGACACTATACTGTCTCATCACCTCTGCCCATCTATCCTTTCTAAGTAAAGAAAACACTAATTTATCAGAAAGAAATCCTCTAGTATCATTCAACACATCTATGCTCAAAAATAAATGCAACAAGTTGTCTTTTTTATATGCCTTCTCAAAAGCAAGAAAATAGGTATCTTTCTTACTTAAATTTAAATGTTTCTCCTAGCTCAGAAGCATTTCCTGGTGAAATTTCAAATATTCCAGAAAAAGGGTATGGATGACCACCATAGGCAAATTCTGAAAGAGAAAGCTCAGATTTAACAAACATGGCATACAACAACAGTGAAGAACAGCAGACCTCACTGACTGAAAGATCACTTCATGAGGATCTAAATCTAGAAACCAGACATCTTACTTTACACGGGTAACAAATGCAAAGAGCTGGAAAATAATAATTTTGTTAGTTACCAGTCAACCTAAGTGAAAACTGACAGGAAATTTCCTAAGTCAGTGTACAGATTTAACTTGAATAACTTTATAGTAAGTATATATTGTTTTCCTTGTGTAAGTGGGGATTTACAAGTTAAACTGTAAATCCTACCATGTTCTTTATACATACTTGTTCTTAGAAGTCCATTTACATGTTTATAGATTAGGGATTCAAAGCACTGCATTCTCAAAGGTCTGACGGTGCTCCTATTCTACAGCTCTAAGTCTGGCAGCAAGTAGTGGCCTAGTAGGCCTTTTAATTTCTTGATTTGCAAGAGTTCAACTATGCCAAGCTCTTTACTATAACAAGAAAGTAAACTAGTGCATGCACCTGAAGTCTGTACATAGCATCTGCTGGCGTAACCACCTACACTACATTAAAATATGATGGTGTGGTTTAGCTTCCTTCTGTGTCTCTACGATAACACAGCATGCCACACCCAGAGTGCAATAAAAAGCTTTAAGCATGACTTCATGCTTCCGTTCCTCAAAACTCTTGTAACACATTATCCAAGTCTTAGCATTCAGTTTTGTGGGTAATCTTTTTTACAACAGGTTAGTAAATAAAGTTTGATGTACTTTGAAAAATGCAAGTCATTGTTCTAGCAGGGCTATGACCTGCTATATGAGAAAGCTGTTGTAATCTGAACAGGAAGGGAGGCACATGTATTTGGCACAGCTCAAGAACCGGATTTCAGGCACAGCACTATTAAGAGTCAGGTCTTTCTGGTTTGGATTAAAAGAAATAAAAAAAGAGTTTGAACAATAAGCATCGTGTTTTGTCGATTTGTTGCTCTGGCAACACTTGCAAACCCAGTTACAATGTGACCATTATAGTAGCTGAAACATCTATAGTTTAAGTTAACTTTGTGCAATGGGGTCTTTGGACTGCATGCCACACCTTTTGCTGCCTCCCCTCATCTCCACACACATTCCCAAAAAAAGAACTGAAGTAGATTTTTCTTCTTTAAATGGACTACTTTCAGCAACACTATCACCTCAGAGCATCTTCATACTGCTAGGCAGGAATGCCTCAGAAACACCTTGGGGCAGCAGTGGGGATTCAAGGTGGCCTGATGGATCAGGAAGCTGCATCCCCTAGGTACAACTTACTTAGCAAAATTGCTGTATTTATCACAAGCGTGTCTTCTGTGAACAGTATGCACTAGATGCCTCTTAAAGAAACTGCCTCTTTAAAACAAACCAACCTACCCACAGGAACAGACAGTTTTTCTTCAGCATCATGCACTTTCATGTGCCTATCTCCAACAGACTATTGTTAACTGTAGTTAAAAATTAACTCCTTGCAGTAAGTGCTGGCAGAATACCAAGGAAACAATTCAACCATGCTTATATGAAGCATACATTTTTTTTAACAATAGTCTTTCAAAGCCTAAAATAAAGATTTCTATGCCTAGCGGAATAAACTGCACACTCTTCCATAGCTGCATTGCTTTACACAAGAATCGAGATGACTACCGTATTATTCACATGCAAGGTTTTTTTCTAGAGGCAGAAGAGATGAGAACTTTAAGAGAAAACTGATGAACAGGTTTCAGGAGCCAGACTTCCCTCGCTACCTGAAAAATGTTTTTTTTGAATAGCAGCATTACCAGAATAAAGAGTAAGCTATGTTTTGCTTAAACGTACCTCGGCCATACACCTCTATGCCTGAATGGAACACTCCAATTCCGAGGGAAGAAGTATATTCATTCATCCAATACTAGAAAGAAGGAAGAAAACAAAAAGGACTTTAGTTAGTTTCCAACACAGAACTGTCTTCTGATAGCAGTGTAACATGTATTTGTCCCTCACATCAAAAGCATAAAACCCTACCACACGAAGTGAAACTGCACAACCCATTTTATGGGAACAGAATGTGCCATTAAAATTCCCCAACTGTACACAGTGAATTAATTCCATTAAGTTCTACTCCAGTGTTTTAGTGCTGTCAATGCCTGTCAATCAAGGAGAAACCTGGGAGAAATCCAGATCAACTTTCAATTTGTGAACAAGTTACAGGTTGTGGAGTATTCCACTAGGTGGAATGCATCCTGGAATCAACTGCAGCCATTGCACAGGGATACTTTTTTTCAATTTGTTTAAATACCACCAGAACATAGGACTGTAACATACATACACCAGCTGTCATTCATAGCGGTGATCACACTTCTGCTTACCACCAGATGAGCAGGAGACTCACTCAGACACACGCAACACGGGCTGAAATTCCTTACTATGTTTTGTCTAATTTGTTTAACTGGTGGTCACCATGCAAGAAACCAGGTTCTCTCCAGGCTCCTGATGTACGTGCCTCCATACATCAGGTATAAGTCTTTTGCATGGGTCTAATATATCAATTCTATTGCAGCCAACAGATAATAGCTGCATTTCAAAAAGGAAACCAGGAATTGATAATTCATTATGTTTTTTTAAAGAGGAAAAAACGAGGAAAGAAAAAATCCTTCCCTTAACACTTTCTCTTTTCTTTCCGAAAGCAGCAGCAGCAAGTGCCTATCAGGAGCTAACTATTACACTCAGACCTTAAAGATACACAGAAGTCTGTAAAGGGAAAACCCGTCTTTCCTTGGCTACATCACCACTTTCAAAGTATCAATCTCCGCACAGTAAAAATTTTGAAGTGGCACATCATTTCAAAAGGAACCTCAAACAAATGCTAAAAAATAATAATAAAAAAAACACACCCAAAAGATTCACTTCTGCCCTTAAACTTGAAATTGGCAAGAAAAACCTCTCAAAAATACAAGAAATCTTGTCAATTTTCAGTTTGTCAGTTATTTCAGGAGTGGGATTTTTTCCTCCCAGGTCACCTGGTCCCAAAGGGCACTGCTGTGAACTTCTACAAAGCAGACTTCAAAAAGTCAGCTGGCAGGATAGGGACCGAGGCAGTACCCTAGCAAATGAGTATTTGTTTAGCAAACAGGATGAGAAAGAAGCCAGCTTCTTTATACAACCTGCTGACACTGTGCTTTCTGATGTGCAGCCACTATTAAAACAGCACAACTCATGATAAAAATGTAAAGGTTACAGGTGTCACACTTGGTTAAGATGGGCTCACTAGAGTCAGTACATAATTCATAGGACCATTACAAACAGTACAGCATATAATGTGCATTTCTGAAAGCTAGTTTCCCCCCAATAATAATGATACACTAAACTTTGGACTGAGAAGCTATTTATGAAAATCAAGACAAGTTAACTGGCAAAAAGAGCAAGTCAGGCCAAAAGTTTCAAATTTTCAGGCCCAAGATACGAGTCTATTTGGCTTTTATAGTTATCCTTATTCTAAGTATTCGAGCCTAAAATTCACAATTCTGCTAGCAGGCACAGGACACAAACGACTACCTGGACAACAAGATGCTGAGGATTTGATGTTCTCTTCTACAGACAAACCAGCTGTGGGAAATTCTGTCAACATGAATTACCTGAAGACAGACTTCGTTCCTTATATTTATTTGAAATCAGGGCTCACTGAGATCTGTGGATAAATTTTGCTAAAGACCAAACTTTACCCTTTGCTTTAATTTCTGGCTTTGTGAATACATTGCTATGTTAGCTAGTGGGGTATGGATGACTATACTAAATCATCACCTTCGTCTATTTAAAGGACTCAGCAGTTCTTTCCCTCCTCCCCCCAGAAAAGAGAAGAGAGCTGGCCTGCGTGATCAAGCTACATCGAGAAATATACTGGGTTAAGATTTACTCCACGTAGAAAGACACTGAACAGGGAGAAAACAAGAAGGGAAGGAAGGAGGAGAACAACATTAAGACTACCCAACTAACTTCATGGGTTTGTGAGCATAAAACCCCCATGGATTCTGCTCTTCAAAGCAAATTCAAAGCCACCAGAAAAACAGAAGAGTTACTTCAACATAAACCTCTTTCAGTTCTGAAGCTAGTCCTATCCCACACTTCACCAGCTGACCATTTCAAAATAGTTTTAGGCTTATATTTATAGTCAAAACCGTAGGCACATTCACCATACAGTTTGTCAGCACAGGAAGAAAGTATGTTTACCTAACGAGAAGGTGCATGCAGATGAACCTAATCTAGAACTGAGCTAGACAGGGTCCCTGGTGGTCTAATTTGTCCTCTCTTGGACACCAATTTGGCCAGAAAACTCTGGGCCTGGCCTCTGAATTCCAAATAACCTACACATTACATACACGCTGGATCTGTAAATGCCATGCGAGGTTATCACTGCTCTCTGAAAAAAGGACCAAAAGTAACTTCTACTGCTTATGGGCTATCTTGTGTAATAAAGCGTAGTTTGTTACCAGTCGGAAAAAGAGACAGAAATTATTCACGCTCCTTCCCTCCCACAACACCAACTGCAAGGGGTAGGGAATAGGATGGAAAAGTGGGTCACCAACCCTCCTCACCGATCCGTACAGAAGCAGACCAACAGGATGGAAAGCTGCTCTAACAAGGTGTTCCACAACTCCAGTGCTATTCAAGCGTGCACTCCTGCTCACTGGAGCCACCTCAATACACGGGGCTCGCTAGCCTGCAACAACTGAGAACTGGAGACAAACTGAACACTTCAGCAGCTCTGGAGGAAGTGCCTAAAGCAAGCACTTCACTTAATATTTCCAGTAAGAACAGAATAGGTTAATTGAAGATAAAAGAATTTCAATAAAGCAGAATTACTTTCCCCTTAGGAGTAGTAATTATATTTAATTATTACTTAATCTGGATGAGCTATTGGAAGGTTGGTCGCATCTTCTCATTGAATAAAATGCCTTATCTCACCAAAGAAAGAGATGCAGGACAAATGCACCTTAAAGTATTCTGAATTTGGCTACAGCTGAAAAAAATATATATGACTTACAAAATAAAGATTGTAACTTAAATGACATATGTATAGCTTGCTGGTTCAGTAACACGCTGTAAGCTCTGGAATCCCAAAAGCTACATCCTTGATTTCATTATACAAACAGGATTACCTTCATTTAGTCTTGAATATTAATTTTTCCATAGAAGAATGTATAGAAGATGCACAATCCCATATCCTCAATATTTTGCAATAAGTCAGTCTTGCAAAACAGGATTTCATGTTTAATGCAACTATCAGAACAAAAATATTAGTGTTTTTCTATGCGCACAATAGTCATGTCACTGAAATGAAAGAAAAACACTGATCCCAGAGCTTCAAAAGTATCTTCATTACTTTCTTCAGAGCTTTCATTTATGTTAATACTTTAGATTGTTATAGCCTTATTTGACAAGGGGAAAAAATAGGATGCTACTTTGGGCACAAGAAAGCTAACTGCTATTTTTAGGAGTCTAGTCAAAATGAAATCATAAAGTACTCCAGTTCTCAAAACACAATATATCAAAGTCTTCACCCTACCCTTTTAATAATCACAGAGGATTTTCAAAGACATGATCTGCAGCACATAAATATGCCCTTAAGCTTCTCTCCCTCTGTAAAGTTACCAGTACTTGAAAGGCCACTTTCTTGTACAACACATGCACCCCTCCTTGTCTGTTGGTTTTATCAAAGGTTTTTGCTTTTCGAAGCGCTAAGGACAATGGAAGGGTATATGCTCCAAACCAACCAACTCAGCCCTACCGTAAGGAGTTTCAACAGTAGCAAGGTCACTTAGTATTCCCCTGCATACCTAAGCAGCTGTCTGGGAAATGAAGCTGCAGTTAGCACCGAGGTTGAAATAAAGCTGTTCATATGACTGTTGCAATTGGAGTAAGTGTTGATTCTGTCAACCAGGTGACTAACAGTGGTCTCTTGTTCCAAAATAAAACCACAAAATCCCTACCCTAAGCTACAACCCCCCTGCCCCAAACCTCCCTCCAAGTGACACACAATGTCAGAAACAAACAGTAAACCTGCTAGTACCTCAATATGCAGGTGGCAGGATTTGATGAATAAACAGTACTTCAAAATAGCTATAACAAGACTCTTCCCTTCTCTCTCAGTGCCCTCAAACAACATTGGTTGATTTGATTCATTGATTTCAGCAGGCTGTCAACACGCTGTAATGTAACTTCTGCGCAACATGGAAGTGAGGCTTTAGTTTAAGCTCCTGATTCAAGCAGGTTTAAAACAGACCGAGTACACCGTTTAGCAAAAGAGTTTGAGGCAGCATATACATCAGTAGTGTCTTTCAGACACTGTGGTAACCTCGGTTTTAATCTCCAGTTTAAAGGAAATCTGTTTCTTTAATGGTCAATGGTATATCATTATAAAACAACAAACACAGGTGAAGTAGGATGTAGAAATATTCTGCTTAGTGGTCTCAGCTTACACTATGTCTAATTTGTGGTGATGCACAGCTTCAACAACTACCACAACTGCAGACCAATGCACAAAACCCCACCCCTACATGTGATCAAACATCTGCAAATGAGTGTGCTTGCTTGCTTGCTTCTTTTGGAAAGTTCCTGCCACAGAATGTGACTTTAGAGACTATGCTACTTCTTGATGTAGGCAAAGCCCCACTGATCACAACAGGACAACCATCAGTCGCCAACATGTCCTAAGGAAAAGTATGACACTAGTTTTTATGAGCACAACCTTCCTGTTGCCCCTTTTTCCCCCCTCTTCCCTCCTGTCAACTGTCAGCCTTCCTAGGATAGCTGGAGTAAAACTGATCACAGCAATTCAACTCTGGATAAAAAAGAAAGGAGGATACAGGTTGCAGCAAAGACATCTAAGGAGCAAGAGATGAAGGAGAACCATATGAATGAAAGAGCAGACAATCACAAGAGAAAAAGAAAAGGCATGCTCAAGTCACACCCCACCAGTGCTATCACTACAGCGAGAACGGAGTTTCCCAGAGAGGCCACGGCATTGCCTTCCAGACAGTCACTTACACAGGAGACAGTCTCCTTGGTTAAGTTCTCGCAGCCTGCCTGTGAACTGGCCCAGACGACACCTTCCACAGCTAAGCAAGTCTTCCTGAGAACACGGGTCTTCCATCTTAGTGAGTCAGAAGTGCGTAAAGCCTCAACTTCAAAGACACTATCTTATGTAAGAGTCCTGAAACTGAAGTCCTACTTCTTTCTCTGTACAAATATTTATAGTGAATATGTAAACCCATCTCTTTTCATGCTAAAGAAGCTTCTCCAGTGTATATTTTTGAACTATAGTCCAGAGAAGTCATATATATGCATGCAACAGAGCATCATTCCCTCCTTAAGTCTAGTACAAGGCACACTGACTTTTTGTCCTATCGGCAACACGTATGAGCTCAACCAGGTGAGCAAAGATGCCATTTTTTTTTCCTTCATGGCAAAAAACAGTCAACAGACTGCTCCTGTCTCCAGTCTCCCCTCATTCTCTACAGTGAAGGGAAAACGAAGTAGAAGTAACAGGTTCTATTTGCTGGAGACAGAACTTGGACACAGGAATGGGGACACCCCCCCCCCCCCCAAAGGAAATCCTTTGACAGGGACATTGATTTCTATGATAAATATTGGTGTGAAAAAAAATAATTATATGAATCAGACTAGTTCATATAATCTCATATATAATTTTAATTCCAAGCCAAATAGCTCCCTATTGCTATTAAATATCCTAGCATTTGAGCCTGAGTAATCCCAAGCAAACAAGCTGCATTTTCTCTATGACAGCAGTCACTGACTCCACACTGTACCCATTTAAAACACCAAAAGGTCAACGTAAATGGTGGTCGTAGGAAAGCCTACCCGAAATAAGCTAAGTAACACAAACACAGTTACCTGAAACTAGCTGTCAATCTTACTGTCCCTCTATCAACAGACTCAGAGGGTAGTCAGAGAACTAGTGCTACTTGTTCTAATTTCCAGCGATTGAAAGGCATTAACGGATAATATTTTCTTAATATTACTTATCCACACCTCCTGTTCTCTGCAGGTACTTACATCTCATTTGTTACCATGGCATTTGAGCAGCTTCCAGCTGAACCTAAGACAATATAACAGTTGCTGTAGGTGTCACAGAAAGATTACCCAGAAGGAAGGGAAGGTGAGCTCATAGGGCTGCAAATCAAGCCGGAGCAATTCCTTTATTTCTACTAAGTTGCAGCAATACCAAAACTGTTCAAAAATTCCGGTCTAGAGGAAAAAAGGCATGTTACTAACACAGCACTACAAAACCTCTTACCCCTGCAGAGGCAGCGGTTATCCCCAACTACCATCCTGAGGGTCAACCAGCCACTGACGGCTTTCAGGAGCAGGAAAGGCAGTGCCTCCCCCCTGAGGAGCCCTGGAAGCAATAACGTTGGAACAGCTCGGGGTCATTGGCGTTTCGCTATCCACTCGCAGTAGGAGAAGAGTTTCCCCCGCGACGGCGACCGGGTCTACCCGGCAGTAAAACACCCAACCCAGCCCCACAGCAAACTTTTACGGCAGGTCACAGATCACCTGCAGAAACCGACAGACCTCCCACATTACCGCCCTCTTCCCCCCACCTCTCCGGGTCGTTGTTTCTCCCTGCCCCCGGGGAGCCAACTCAGGCGGGGACAGGCAGGGGAAGGGCAGGAAAAGTTTCCCGCCGCCCCGCAGGACGCCCCGCGCCGCGCTCAGCCCCCCTAAGCGCGGAAGGGCGCCGGGCCCTGCCCGCACCAGCCGCCACAGGTGCGGAGCCGCGCTGCCTGCCGCGGGCCGGGCGCTCACCATGTCGTAGACGTTGAGGATCACCAGCTGGTTCGCCATCGCCGGCGGCCCGCGGGCGCCCCCCGCCCGCTCGGTCGCTCCCCCTGCGGCGGCGCTGCTGCTCAGGCCGGCGCCGGGGCGGTGGGGACCCCCGGGGGCCGCTTCCTCCTCGTCCTGCCTGTTGCTGCGGGGCGGGGGGGGGCGGCGGGCACCATGGAGCCGCCGCCGCGGAGGGACGGGGCCTCGCCCCCGGCAGGCGCGCTCAGCCCGCGGCCGGCGGCGGGGAGCGGGCGAGGGCCCCACCCCGGTGGCGGTGCCGGCGGCGGGAGGCTAGGGGGAAGAGGGGAACGAGGAGGAGGGGACGCGGCGGCCGGGGCGAGGCGCAGGCGGCGGCGGCGGCGCGCGCCCTGCCCGGCCCTGTCGCGGTGACCGCCGGCGGGCGCGCGGGACGGCCTGCCCGCCCCTCCAGTGGGCGCAAAATGGAGCCGCGCGACCCCGCCCCCGCCCGCCGCGAGGAGCGGGGCGGCGAAGACTACAGCTCCCGGCGTGCACCGCGCCGCGCCAGGCGGGCACCCGTGCGGCGGCCCCAGGGTCCCGGTGAGGGCTGCGGAGCCCGCGGGCACCGGGGTCGGGCAGGACCGCAGCGGAGCAAACACCGCCGCGGTTTCACACGTGCTGGGCTGTGGCGGGCAGTCCTGTTTCACACACGTACAGCCAGGGTGTTCGTTTTCAACGGCGTGAAGGTCCGATCGGGCCGTGTGGGGAGCGTCCGCAGGCACCGCCATTTTATGTTTCTGTTCAGCGAAGCAGGGGAATTAGAGCTAGCTTTACACAAGTAGCGTTTGAGCCTTTGGACCTGCAGGTAGCCCATGTGTGGTTACTGGTGAAAGCATGGCCGGTTCTATGGCTGCAGACACCATAGGGAGTAACCTTGCTGTATAACCCGGTGGTAGGGTAACCTTACATATAACCGTGTGAAGAAATAGCAAAGCAAAAATCCAGTTGGCAAAAGCATCAACGGGAGAAAAGATGCTTTCCCTCTGCCAGCGGATTGGACGCACCAACTGCCCCTTTATAGCATTTAGAAAAGGTGCGGTTCTCAGCAGGCTGTGGATGGGTCCTGGAGACCAAGGTGCTGCTGGGAGGAGGATGTACCACCCCAGGGGGATCCTGGCTGCCACTGTCATTTCTGGCTGTAGGTGTTTAGCCACTCTTTGTCAGCTAAAGCTCCTCTTGGCTGCTGAGGGTATGAACCTGTGGTTCATCTTGGCCATATGTGGGAGGACTCTCTACAACTACCTGAAAGGAGGATGGAGCAAGGAGGTGGCAGGTCTCCCAAGTAACAAGAAGAAACAGCCTCAAGCTGCACCAGGGGAGGTTTAGATTGGATATCAGGAAAATTTCTTCATTGAAAGGGTGGTCGGGCATCAGAACAGGCTGCCCAGGGAAGTGGTGGAATCGCAGTTCCTGGAAGTGTTCAAAAACCATGTAGATGAGGCCCTTAGTGACATGGTTTAGTGGTGAACTTGGCAGTCCTGGGGTAATGGTTGATGATGCTAGAGGTCTTTTCCAACCTAGCTGATTCTGTGATTCTGTGTTGGCAGTGATGCCTTACTTTGCCAGCAAAACAGTAAACCTCTGGACAGGACGTCCATATCTGCTTTGGATGTCCATCTGCTCCTTTAGCTTGGCAGCTAGGAAACAAACTGATACAGTAAACTAAAACGTTTTGTGGGGAAAAAATTGCTTCTCTATCAGGGAACACCAAGGAAAATATGACTGCATCTTAAAAACTGCACGGGTCAAAACCCTTATCTGAAAAGACAAGGACTCCATTTCCAGCTAACAGTATTCATTAACTGGAAGAGAGAAATGCAGAGCGCTGGAATGACTTCTAGTGAATTGTTTAGTCTTCTTTCTCCCCTGTTTGTTGCCTGTCTACAAGATGCACTGTGAAGAAAAATGAGAGGAAAACATAACTTCTAGCCTGTAGTGACAGGAGAGAGAGATAAAATTCACATTATATGAGTAAACCTGAAGAATAAAGACCCAAAGTGTCACTTATTTGACTTAAAAATTGAATTTTGGCATTAAAATATCAGACTTACTAGACAAAGTAGTAAGACAACACTACAGCTCAGACCTCCTCAGTGATGCAGTTTATCTCTTCATGCAGTTATCTGCAAAAGACAGGAAAATCCTTTTGAGCAAAAAGACTGTGATTATCTAAGTGTCAGAAGCAATGTTACGCATGCGTGAATACTGGAGAAAGTTATGCCTTACCTGGTATGTTTTATAGCAATTTGCATTTATCTGAGTCGTTTGGACAGTGAGAAAGTATGGTATGGAGATACTCCATGATACTTGCTAAGATCAGTTTGGTAAAGGGGCAGAGAGGAGTAGTGGGCACCATTACCACAAAAGAATTATAATGTGTGAACCCAGGGATTTCTGCCTTGTAAAAGTGAAAGCCAAGTTGCTTCAGCCCTTAATAGGAGCACAGACAACTTTCTCAGAGAAGAACACAAACCAAAACCATTGTCTACCAATCTGTACTACATTTACTTTATGCCATGACATTTTCCTATCCTTGTATGGGAGAAATATGCTTACAGAGCAGTCTGGTTTCTTGTCTTTATGGAAAATGCCATTGTCTGTTTAGTTTTCAAAGGTGCAGAAATAGTCAAGATTAAAGGACAACTAATTTTCAGCCATAAAAGAGAACTGAGAAAAGACTAAAGCACCTTAGATTCAGAGAGATGCAGAGCACCCCACACAGATGTTGCTACACAAGTCCTGCATGTCTCCTGCATTTGGCACATGCATAGCTAAGGTGGAATAAAGATGTGCAAATCCTCCAGAAGGAACTGGAGGGCTCTCGCCAATGCTTCAGCCCATGAGACCATCCTCTGTTAAGGGAAGACTGACTTAATGTTCAGTAGGAACAGACTGTTTTCACTAGAGCTAAAATTTCAAAGTTTATTTCTGTTTTTTTGTGGGTTTTTTTTTCTTTCCTAGATTTCTTTCTTGGTACAAACTATACTGAAATAGATGGGATATGAATCATGCAAAATGAATCGGTAACGATTAAAAATGCTCATGTATTCATGTGCCAGATTTCTGCAGTTTTTATAATCTCTATGAAAATTTTCATAAACTTGTGAATATCAAATGAAGTGATGATGAGAAGTTCACCCATTATTTACCTATGGAGCTTTATTAAACTTATTTTAGGACAAACAGAACAATTGCCATTAACAGGATAAGCTTTACAAGGTATCTTAACTTGCTAGTAAGAAAATCCTGGCTAGAAGTGCAAAAATGTCTTCAGCTGGAATGAAAAAAGAGATTCAAATAAGACTGTTAGGTTATTTTCACAGCTGAGAGTAAAACCAAAGGATCTTATGAAACTGTCCAGTGCTCAGAATCACCCATCTTTACATATTTAATGAGAAATTTAAATTCTTGGTAAACAGATTAGGATTATTAAATTATTAACATTATTCAAAGCCTTCTGAAGTTGTAACACTCCAAATGAAGTACATAGTAAATTTTTAATATATTTCCAGTTAAAATTATTTTTTTCTGCAGTAAAGTCAACTTTTGTGAGCATTCAGGCATGTAAATGTGTGGGTTTAGGTAAGTGCTTCCTTGGAACAAGCACTTACTGCAAGAGTCATTCCAGCAGTTTCAGTAGGGCTTGTGGAGGTTTATAGAGGAGGCAACATGTCTCTCCAAAGATCAAGATACAAGGGAACATTAACAGCTTTGAGAGAGGTTAGAAAAAGTTTGAAAACTGCTTGCTTCATATAAGCAGGGAACACTGCAGAAACTGCAATGCATTAACCAGTCCTCACTGTTTTCCGTCTGACCACTGTGCTGGTGGTTCAAGTAAGCAGATTTGAAAGGTGGGGAGAAGCAAAGCCAGAACTCTGTCCTGTGCCAGGACCTTTTTTTGGGTTGTGAAACCTTAGTTGTTGGTTTCAAGCGTTAAGGTTGGCTAGTAGAAGTAAGCCACCAGGAAATGTGAACATTCATACCATTGGTACAGCTCTGTTAGTCAGAATATTGTCCTGATAATATAGATAGAGAAGGTACACTAACATATAAGATGTGAAGGGTTGTTTCTGCAGAAGAATGAATTCTGGGGGGGGGGGGGGGGGGGAAGGAAGATGCATGCAAGAATTTCCTTGGCTAAATAAAAACCATCTTGGGTAAGAGTTTTATGTGTGTTCTGAAAACCACAGTATCTTCGTAGAAAACTAGAAAAAATGTCATCTATGAGGACCTGACTCTCATTTGCACTAATGGGCCAAGGTAATGGCGATTGAAGAGGTTATCTTAGTGGATAGGTTTAGAAGAGATTTGTAGTCCCACACTCAAAGGGTTTCTTATTAAAAGGTGCAGAAATTTAATTAAGGTTCCATTAAGAGAACAGTTGGCTGGCAGGAGACTTGAGTCTGCTTCCTTAAAAGTCTACCATCAAGAAGGTGGGAAAAGCAGATTAATCTTAACTTAGATTAATCTTTAACCTAATTGCGCAAGGCTAAAAAAATTGCACAAGATGAGCTGTCAGAGCTCTAGCAGAGCTGTCAGGGAGACCAAAACTCTTCAATCTGAATAGACAGTAAAGAATTGCTGGGTGTAGCAGAGCTTGTAATGGAGAATATGATCTTTATGAATAGTGAGCTGAAAGCCTTTTCAACTTGCCCATCTCAGTGGATCTTCTGGATTCCTTCCTCCTGCTTACAAAAATGTTCCTCCCTGGTTAGAGCAAGGTTGTACTAACCCCACTAGCATCCACATCCAAACCGTTCAATTAAAAGGATTTAAGTGGAAAAACATACTGCAAGTTGGTATAGTAATAATGGAAGTGTCCTGGTATTCTGGACTGAAAGTAAGAATTGTTTTACAGTAAGAATAATCAATCACATGAACAACCTCTCCAGGGATGTGGTAGAGTCCCCGTCACTGGAGGTTTTCAAGATGTGACTGGACAGGGCACTAGATAATCTGATCTAGGCTCCTTTTCCCACAAAAAGTTGGACCAGATGATGTTTTGAGGTTCCTGCCAACCTGGGCTGATCTATGATCCCATGATTTAAAACTATTTTACAAAGATACTTAATTTTATCCAGAGTTATGTCTTTGATTAAGATTAGATTCTAGCAACGGGAACAGTACAAATAGATCAGGCTTCTTAAATATGAATTGATGCATAAAAGCATCATTTTTACTAGAGGTACATGCTGATGGTAGAAGTATTTTAAACAGACAGATGTAACTGCAGTGATGAAATACGTTTCACCCTGAATCTAACTATAGCTGTGTTTCTAGTATCAAGACCACAGACAGACTACTAAAATGCTTATTGAGTTGTAATGACATTATTGCCCCTTTGAGTAAATCACAAATTTGGGGTTCTGTGAAACAATGCTGTTTAGATGGGAAGTAAACACTATGAAGTTGACCTAAGTGCCAAGGAAACTACTGATAAATAGAATATCCAAATGCAGTCCTTTCCAAACTGGCATTGGTAACAAAACTCTTTCTGGCTTTGATGTGGACAGGATTTCAGACACATTTCTGTCTTTCTGAACAACAAAGTGAAGACAAGATTTTGCAGAAATTTCAAACCAGATACTCCAGCCTTGTGCACAAAAAATAACTCATTGTTTGCCTTTATGTTTTAGGAAAGATGAACACAGTTTTTGTTGCTCATTCTACTTCTGCTGGCTTGAACCCGCTCTTCTGGCAGCTTCCTGGTGTGCGTTTGCACCTGAGGATTGTTTTCTTAGTTCTGTAATCCTTCTCGGGCTGCACTCCTGTCTGGCACTCTTCTTCGTGTTCCACTCTTCTGTATTACAAGAGTTTCAATTATTTCACTTATTCCTATTGTTGACCACAAACGCTGCTTTACTGAGTACTAAGCGATAACTTTGCTTTTCTTGCAATATAGTATCTAAAAATGCTGATAATGTATTTTCAGCACAAATTTATCCTTTTACATAATTTTACGGTTAGACCAATCCAGTATTCTCATATGAGCTTTATTCCTCTCTGTCAATGCTTCACCATGCCTTCGCCCTCCAAGGATATCATAGAATCACAGAATGGTTCGGACTGGGAGGGACCTTAAAGATCATCCAGTTCCAACCCCCCTGCCATGGGCAGGGACACCTTCCACTAGACCAGGTTGCTCCAAACCCCATCCAGCCTGGCCTTGAACACTGCCAGGGATGGGGCAGCCACAGCTTCTCTGGGCAGCCTGTGCCAGTGTCTCACCACCTTCACAGTAAAGAATTTCTTCCAAATATCTAATCTGAATCTATCCTCAGTAGGGTATCAGTATATCAGAAGGTGTATCAGTAATGCAAGAATATGAAGATAACAATACATTTTATTCACACTATCACCAGCTATTTCTAAACATACATTTTCATATCTGTGGTCCCCATGTTTTATCCAGTGTAAAGTTTTTACTTTGAGCATAATGGGCCAAGACTGCTTTTATGCAGACAACCTGCCTGTTAAAAACACAAATTGAAAAAATGCAAAACCAACAGATTAAGAAATGAATTTTAAATGTGTATTATTTTAAAGTATGAAAAGGTACATGAAAAGGTGGTATCATGCTTCAGCAGCGCACAAACATGTAAATGATATTTCATTACTCTGTGCTGTAAGAATTAATCATTATTTGTACAACAATTTATCATCTATTATTTTGGTATTCTGAACTCTATTCACAAAAACCTCTTTCCCAATAATTTCAGGATGTAACCAAATTTTCTAAGACTTTGTAAAGAAAATAGGAAAAAGCTGGCTTTAGGCATAAGTTTTAGGCTAGTTTCAAATTAATTCTAAAGGTAAAATAGCTCTACTGGCTATGCTTTTACTTTCCTGAACTCTTTGATATGTCAGAAATGTCAGTACGAGAATGAAGTTTGAGTTGATAATATTGTACTTCCAATCATGGATGTAAACAGTTCAGATTGTTATATGAAAATAAGGCTGAAAAAACTGCAGAAGATCATCTTCTCCATCCCACTGCCCGAAGACAGGATAAAGGATACCTACATTTCGCTGGCAGTCAGTGATTTTTAAATGCTTATTGCTTCCAGAGAAACAAGTTTGACTTTATTAGACCTCCTGGTTACTTTTTAAATAATACAGCATCTATTAAAGGACAGACTGCATTTTTCAGTGTTAGTTTCAGGACCAGTTCTCTTGGAATACTAGAATAAATTTTGCTTTGGGAGAGTGGATTACTGATAAACACAATATAGATAAACACAAGTCCAATTAAAATGAGAAAATGAATACAGCTTAAAAAATGTGAACAGATGAAAGTTTTTTTATTATTTGCAAACACTGTGAAATGCAGACAGATCAAGTTTGGATGGGAGGTTGATAAATTGTGTGAGATTTGGGCTTATTATTGAACTCATTAATAAATGCAGTAGAATCTGGAATTAGGAAGATGGAAATAAGCAGACATCCTATCAGAATTCACTTTCTGCAGAACTCTGGTTTGTGTTGAGATGAGATGAAAGGTATAAGACATCCTGACATAGCACCGAGTCTGAAATCTTAACAGTTGGAGACTGTTGTCTCTGAGCATCCAGTTGTAGCTGCCCCATCCCTGGCACTGTTTAAGGCCAGTTGGATGGGGCTTTGGGCAACCTGCTCTAGTGCAAGGTGTCCCTGCCCATGGCAGGGGGGATGAAACTGGATGATCTTTAAGGTCCCTTCCAACCCAAATCATTCTATAATTCTATGACTCAGGCAGCCCTAAAACAGAACACTTAACTGGTTGTCCCTATTGTAGTTTTCCATAAAGAAATCAACTTCAGAAAATCATCAGTCCTTGCAAACAGCACTGAAGAGAGCTGTTTGTATTTCCCAAGTGTGATCTGAGGTTTTGAAATTGCAAGGTTTGTTCACTAGCATTTTTAGCACTCCTTGAAGGAGAATATTAGAGTTGAATTGGAAGCTCGATTCAAAACTTTTAAAGATCAACCATTCCTGACAAAAGACTAATCAGGCTACTTTGTCCTTTGATGCAGAGCATAGTGATGATATCAGCAGATGCACATAGGAGTCTTTATGGCTCTATACTTCAGTGTATTAATGTAAAGACCTTTGTCCTTAAACCCTGGGCTAAAATCATCTGCATGAATTTTGTAACTTGCCAAGAAGCAATCAATTTTCACTGATTTGGATGGAGGTAAAAAAAGGGTGGAATGGCATATCCACACAGACATTTTGAGGATCCTGCCACAGCATGCTGAGGAGAGGGAGCAGAGAGGAGGGAATCTGAAGTAATCAAACATGCTTAAATGAAGGGTTCAAAGATGGATTCATATCACAAAAATGCATATGTTAGTGTTTTTGTATTAGTAGTTGGGCCTCATTTTGGGCTTTGTAAAGGAGCCTTGTTTCTCAGATATTTAGGAAAAGATGAGCTTATAGAGAGCAACAAGACTAAAAGTTCTACAAGACAGCAGTTGCTTCACAACATGCTGTGATTATGGCGTAGGCATCTAACTTAGCAGGTTGTTCAAGGATGAGAGAGACACTTTTAATCTATATGGATCATTAGACACCCAAATGACACATAGCAGCAGCAGAACGGAAGGGGGCAGATAAACAAGATGAAATGCTGTGACTTAAGAGATATTTAAGTGTGCTCCATATGCCTAAATTTGGGTAGATGATTTCCAGATTTTGTGACATTTTGTTCATGTTTATTAAGAAATCTGCCTTCTTAATACTGCACAATTGTGTAGTTAATTTACAAATTTACAGTGCTGACCTTAGTTAATATGCTATTTTAATTTATAGTTTTAAGAAAATACACCTAAAGGATGTATCAGTAGAAAATTAATCTGCATGGACCTGTGTAAGCATACACTCCACTGTTAAGTCTTAACAGCAGTGAATGCATGCGGAAAGAAACCTTTCTCCATTCCTTCTACATATACATAAGGACTATCCCCAAATATTGTCCAAATACAGAAGAAAAGGAAAGTATATAACGAAATATAGTGGAAAGAAACTTAAAAACTTAAAATACTTAAAAAAAACCCCAGCCTTGCCTCATTTTTAACACAGATTCCATGAGCAACTTTGTAAGTGCTGCTTTTTTCTAGTTGTAGTTGGTCTGGGCTGTAGACTTCCAGGGATGTACTTACAGCCACCTTCTCACCAAAAGCTATCAGAGACCAAAAATGTCACTTCATCTCCTGTGCCCAGATAGTAGACATTCAAATCCATGCTGTGTTGAAAAGTTAGAGTGGAGCAAGAATTCTTAGAGTTAAATATAGAGCTAAATATTTCGATTTCCAAAGGATACGTCTGGCAGTATATTCCAGAACCACCAATTAATAACATGTATACATGAGCAGATGGATTCAAATAAAGGACCATGTTTTTACTTCTACTTACCCACACAGGAAGCTTTATTAATTCTCTCAAGCCAGTTCTTGCAGCATTAATAAGATGTTATTTTTAATTTTTATCAATATATTCCCAAAGTAGTCTATAATAAGAAAAGCAGAAAGAATACAGATTTGTGTAATTTAAATTTACAAAATATTATGCTGTATTTATTTCAAATTAATTTTTCTTACAGTTGTTATCTTTCTCATGATATCTACATGTACTTCATTCATACATATCCCTAAGTTAAAGAGAAATCTCTTGATAAGCTATGCCTAGTGGCTGACAGACAGACTGAAATCTGAAATTCAGAGAGATGGACTCAGATTGGACTTCTCTACAGTTACCAGGTGACTCAGTCAAAAAAGACATACCATGGTCTGTAGAGTGAATGGCACCTGCTTACTTAAATTCTCTTTTAATAACCAAGTAAAGACGAGCGAATACCTTGCAAAAAGAATTGCTAGCGTTTCCTGAGGCTGGAATAATGAATAAAAATACTTTTCTTAATAACAGTTATGTTTTACTATTTTATTAAATGTTTCATTATATGTAAGATAAACCTCAGAAGATGTCCATTCTGCCAAGTATTTCGTTGTTTTCCGCTCTGTTAAAAAAACCCCTTACACAGTGATTAGGTAAATAGTAACTTCTCTTACACTTTGTATTAAGGATGCACATTAAGAAATCAAGATGGTTTGGGATACAGTTTCAGGTAATGTCATTAAGAGAGCTTCACTGACATGCATTTACAAATTTAAGCTGTGATCCTAAAAATGATTTCACATTGCTGCATGAGCTCATGCAGTGAGAACCATGCACAGCATGCAGACCTTGTTTCAATGTGTTCTTTAAATAAACTTGTTGCTGTCTGGTCATTTCCCAGCATTACATCAATGAAAACTGGATCTAAAATAAATTCACCCAGATATTTAATAAAGACCATCCATATCTTAAATGTCAAATGAGAATTACGGATAACCTACCTGCACTGGATAGACTGATGAACACCAATATCTTGAAAGTATTCCAGTTATTTCACTTTCATAAAGCTTGTGTTCCACTCCAAATTTTTTAAACAAAATATATTAGCTTCTTGTTTAAGGTTACCATTTATTAAAAATATTATTCCTTTATCTGTTAAAGCCACATCAGTTAACACATTGTTATTTAGGCCCTGGGTCAAAGCATCTGAGGGAACTTTTATTTCTACCTAAGTTTTGAATCCATCATTTCTACAGAAAGTTCAATTTGATAATAAAACTGCTGTTTTCGGGGTAACAGTGACATTTTATTATCTCTGAAGAAGATAACTTGTTCAAATATCAAGGCCCAAACAGTTCTGTTTTACTACATTGGGATACAGCAAGGCTGACAGAAACTTAGAAATTTAAAAATTCAGCTAGTATAAAGCAAATTTGGGAGGAGTATAAGATTGCTAATTTTGGCTTCTGGAGAAAACGTGATGCAGGACAGAACCTATCCCTATTGGTACAAGCTGTTTGGTATTTCCTGAGAAGCTGCTGCTGAGTTTCAGAGGACTTAAGAAGCATAAGAGCCTCTTGCTGACTGCTTACCAAATACTGAGCAAAACTGTTGAGTCTGTCCAAGGTTCCAAAAGCAAAAGAAGCTGGTAGCTCAGTTAAGATTGTTTTGTTTCTTTTTTTCTCGTTTCACTGGAAAATATGTCTCCTGAGAAACTGAGTTGGACACTTTGGTTTTCATACCTTGTCTAATAATAATCATCCTCTCCAGTCTGACTAGAATTTGAATAAGTGTATGGGCTTAGTGCTCTCAAGAGGGGTGGTAAAGAGACTCTTGCATATGATTATTGGATATAAGTTGTTTTACCCCAAACTTACTTCAGTGCTTTTCTGTTAATATGTATTAACTTCCAGACTTACCTGAATAAAATATTTGGAAAGGCAAAAATGATGCAAATTCTGTTCTTGTAGATGTGAATGTCAGTGTCACTGGCTTCAGTAAAAGGTGTTTCCACAAAATAACCAAGTCCATGTGAGATGATTCAGATGAATCAATAGACTCTTCCCTTATTTGGAGGGGGGGGAAAAAGAAAAAAGGCTGTTTATTTATAAAGCAATTTCATTTTCTCTTACTTGATTATTCTGCATCTCAGTTGTCTATGAAAGCAGCAGTTAATAAGATAGAAAAAAGTAATACCAGAACTCACAGTATTAAGCAACAATTTACTGAAGCTGCCTGAATGCATATGTTCCCATTTCGGGGGTGGGTGAATTATTTAAGCTCTGCTGTGAAAAATGAGAGAAGCAGCCCATCTCTGGTTAGAGCAGCTTTTGAGATGGAGTATTGCTATGCTGCCATCTAGTGATAAAATAGAAAGGTGCACAGATAACGACCGAGGTAGAGCAAACCAAACCTACATAAACAGTACTGCCTGCCCCATTAAAAGTCATACTCTTTTCTTGCAATATAATACATAGCATTAATTACGTGATGAGAGTAAATTCTTTAAAAAAGAAGGTAGAGTCACGAAATAGTACTGAACTTATAATTGGCATTAAGAGAGTGTAAAATGGGTAAGGGTCAGATGGCAAATATGCTGCAGGAAACGTGCAGGTGAGAACCCCTTGTAAAATGTAAACCCAGAGCCATTCTTACCACCCCATGACAAAATTTAGCTCTGATGTATTTGGATTAGCTTCACTGAAGGCCTATGTAGGATAAAATTTTACAGATCACAAAACTTGTGGCAGATACCTCTGCTACACATAATTCCTGGTATGTTTAAAGCACTATTATTTACTGCTTTGCTCTATTTTATCACAAGCTCACAACCAAAATAAAAACTGTGAATTTTTGTCACTGCTGACCTGTTGCGTTTTCATGGCACACTGCAAAATAGGTGAGTACTATGTACTAGTAGAAAGGAAAAGAAGTAATTGCCCTGAAATGCAGTAATCGGTAATAAAAGCAGAGCAACTGACAGTATGAGAGTCCTTATATCAGTTCTAATGTTTAGTGGTCCAAAACACTGGAAATAACAGTGCAGGAGGGTTTCATCAGGGGGTCTAGCACAATAAAAATAGGAATTGAAGGGGATGGCACTGCCTCAGGAAGATCTTCCAGTTTGTCTGGAGACATTAATTGCCTTTTTGTGACTGTCCAGACTCACCAAAGTTTTACCACAATCCCTTTATTTATTTAAAAAAAAAATTAAAAAAAAATTGACAATAGTTGCTTGTTAAAAGAAAGAAACTCAGTCCTCCTTGGTAATCCTACAGTGTTCCCAATCTACAAATGTCACCTGATAGTAGATGCTGGAGTATGAGGAGGCTCTTGGATCCCTTTCGCTTTTCCCTCACCTTTCAACCATTTTGTTTATATCCTGTTTCCTATACAGAACAGGCAAACTCCCAGTCAAAGCATGACTGTAATATAAGCAATCATTAAAAGAGGAATTAATACTTTGGGTATTATTTTATCACATGTGTTTAGAACCATATTACTACTGCCATTGCCCTACTACTGCTTATCAAGCGTATAGTTAACTGTTCATTCACAGAAAATGCAGAATTCTTCATCAGGTAAAAGAAAATGTCTACGATGTGATACTTCGCAAAAATACCGAACTTTATCCTAAACCAGTTAGTGGAGACACTGGAAGCGGTTTAATTGCCTGAACTACCTTACTTCTATCTTGAAATTATGCCTGAAATATCAGCACAAAAAGTAAAAACATGCAGTCCTCCTTTGGAAGTCTAGAGAAGGGTGAAGAAGAGTATCTCTTAAAATATTATTTTTAATGAGGATGAGGTGTTTGACACAACACATCACACAGATCCTGAACTTCTAGGAATCATAGAATCATAGAATGGTTTGGATTGGAAGGGACCTTAAACATCATCCAGTTCCAACCCCCCTGCCATGGGCAGGGACACCTTCCACTACAGCAGGTTGCTCCAAGCGCCGTCCAACCTGGCCTTGAACACTGCCAGGGATGGAGCAGCCACAGCTGCTCTGGGTGGCCTGTGCCAGGGCCTCAGCACCCTCATAGTAAAGAATTTTTTCCTAATGTCTAATCTAACTCTCCCCTCTTTCAGGTTAAAGACATTCCCCCTTGTCCTGTCACTACCTGCCCTTGTAAAAAGTCCCTCTCCAGATTTCTTGTAGGCCACCTTTAGGCACTGGCAGCTGCTCTAAGATCTCCCTGGAGCCTTCTTTTCTCCAGGCTGAACAAGCCCAGCTCTGTCAGGCTGCCTCAGTAGCAGAGGTGCTCCAGCCCTCAGAGCATCTTTGTGACCCTCCTCTGGACTCACTCCAACAGGTCCACATCCCTCTTGTGTTGGGGGCCCCAGAGCTGAACACAGTACTCCAGGTGGGGTCTCACGAGAGCAGAGGGGCAGGATCACCTCCTTCAACCTGCTGGTCATGCTTCTTTTGATGCAGATTGGCTTTCTGGGCTGCGAATGCACGCTGCTGGGTCATATTGAGTTTCTTGTCAGCCAACACCCCCAAGTCCTTCTGCTCAGGGCTGCGGTTGATCGCTGTAAGGAACCCACCAATGAATGGGTTAGTAGAATTCATTAATAATTCTACAGAATACACTGAGCTTGGGCAAGTGAAGCACATAAGCACATAGAATTACATAATGTGATTTGCTATTTTTTATAGGATTATCTAAGCTGCTTACCAAGCATACTAACATTTTCTGCTTTTGGTGCTTAGAATATCTGCATTAGGGATGCATGTGTAACTGTCAACTTTGAGCTGATACCTACAACTTGACAATTAAGACTCAAAGACCATTCATTATAGTAAAAATTTTAGGTGATTTTTGATCTTGCTTTCTACTCCATGAGCTTTTATGCATATAAAGTAGCACAGTTACATGCAGTGAGTTTTTAGGATTGACAGAAAAGCCTACGTAAGTTTAGGTACTACGGTGAACTAAACAAAAGGCAGCTAAACATGTAGGTGACAAGTTGTCTTCAAAGAAAACTGAAGCACAGAGTATCTCAAAAAGAGGCCCAGACATAAGCCCCATCAACAGCTCTCATCATGGCCCTACTCCTCAACAGCTCTTCACAGAGCTGCGAGTGTAACAATTTTAAATAGCATTCTACAAATAAACAAAAACCCTCAAAACCTAAAATCCCACATCCTAAATTTGGATGCTCCTGAGACTACTGTTTTTCTTTTTTCAAGTAGGTTGAACAACAGGTTCCTGTCCCAAACTCCAAAACAGTCTGCGAAGTATCTGAGAACTCTGTTTAAGTAAAATAAAGGTTATTATTAAATGTATTTTGTCCAACTGATATAAGGCTGTTTATTACACCATTTTTTAAAAAATTCTTATGTTGGAATAAACTCTGGTATTACCAAATAAATTTCAATTACATACCTCTACAATCATATTAAATCAATCTATTAATTTCAGAATACACAACACTCAGAGCCAAGTTCCGTCTTGTTTCCTCTGCGTTCTTTCCATAGCAGCAGACTGAAAACAAAAACTTTCATAGCATCTAGTTATCTAACAACAAAAATGCCTTCACAATACAATGAATATTGGTACCTTTTTCTCCTGTTTCATTTTTATCTTGAAGATAGTAACAAATGTTAAAAAAAAAGAGATATAATGATGGCAATTTAAAATAATGATAAAAAATTAAAATAAAATACATTGAAATAAATTGTGGTGCCATGCATGCATACCTTGTGTCAGATACTGTACCAAAGACTAATTGCTTTCTGCCACTTGCTTAGGTCAGAAATCCATTCCTAACAAAATTATTACACATATTAATCTCTACAACTAATCATGTGGGATAATCTTTTAAATGAATCTTCATCCAGTCCAGAGATCTACCTGTATAGATCAGCTTGTACAACAGGTTGTCACATTTTAGGTCTAAATTAAGCCAGTACATTGGCATCCCTGTTTATCACATACCACGAATTCTAAATGTTTTTGCTTACACCTTTTTCGAACAGTTTTCTATGCAGGTGCATGAGGAAATCTGAAAAGAGACTTCTGTTTAATTGTCACACATTACTGCCAGTTACAATTTCTGAATATAATTTTCACAAAGACTAAAATTTGATTGAACTAAAGCTTAATAATTACTCTATGAAACAGACAATAGACTTCACCTTACTCACTATATACCTGTGCTACTGTTGCAGTATTGACAGGAGAGAAAACCTTGCAAATTTATTTTTCCTAAGACAGCAAAAGGAAATAATTAAAGATGTATGCAGGCAGTATATTTATATAAGGTATTTCCACTTCCAACTGGTAAATTTTCAGAACACATGCATTTTAACTTTTTCCTTAAGTGGCATCATTGCAACATACTCGTGATGGAATAATGGCAGTGTGATTCAGTTTGGAAGCATCTGCACTTTCAGGATCATATATCCACAAAATTAACTTCTAGGAAGTAAAAAAGAGACACAAATTGATAATTTTTTTTTAGCAAACACTAATATTCTATCACTGCGATAGCATTTCATCTTGTGACAGAACAGAAGTTAATGTAACAGTATTAACCTAGGCAATACATATGCTGCAAGCTAGTCTTTTACTCTGATGTGAACAGGCAACAACTGAGGGAAACAGCACCTCCTTTCTCAGAAATAAAGGGGAAAAGAGCAAGAATTTATGTTGAAGAATCTTTTGTCCTCTGATGCTGTCATAATTCTTCAGCCTCTCTCCATTCTTGTGGGCTATGGAGCTATATACAGCTAGTTCTGCTGCATGAAAGGAAGAGGAGTTACTCACTGTTAAAACAAAACAGAACTTCTTGTCAAGGGAATGTTACAAGGCTGTTATTTAAATGTGCATCATGTATGCTTCCACGACTGGCACATGGCTGGCATACTGCTCTTTCAGTCAGGAAGAACGCAAACACCTGGTATTTCCATCTCAAGGTACAAGCAAAGGGAATAATCATTCAGTGAGGCAGACTCACCATTAGCACAAAGTATAATGGTGTAAAGACGTGCACAGAGGCAGTTATCATAAAACAGCTGACATGCTGCAAGTTCACATCCTACAGTTTGCATCCTGCAGTTTGCCATTCATCTACTCAAATCAAAATGCTAAGTCTTGCATTCTGTCCTTAGAATAGGGCAAGCTGAGTAATCATACAGCTGCTTGCTCAGAGGTGGCTGAGTAGAAGAACTTGCTCAGGGAGAATACAGGCTTGCTTCCACAGCTGTGAAGTTCAATCATTTTTAGGAGACTGCAAACTACTTATGAATTCAGTTTGTTAGCAAGGACACTTTCTTTATTATTTAAAGTTTTCATATTTCCCCACATGATCAAAATCTCTTTCACAGTCAAAGAGGGGGTGAGGTAGGAAATAATTTATATTAAATTTGGCAGATGCGATGAAATAAGGATTTTATAAACAAATCTATCAGCTTACTGTACCAATGGAACGTGTAATCAGATTCATTGTATGCCACACACATTTTAAAAATCACAAACAAGTACACAGATTCAAATAAATGAATAATAGGTTGGTCTGCCAAAGTCTACCATTAATCAGCCTGAATTTGTCTCAAAATTGTTTTCCATAAAAATGAGAAAAAAAAATGGAGGAGAGCTAAATTAAGATATAAGGCCAAAGAACACATGCAAACTTAAATTTAGCTGGCTTTCACTTGTGGAGAGTGGATCTATTCTACAGAAACAAATTATGTATTACTTTAAATTACTGCTGAAAAGCTTGCTATTGAATAAGGCTATTTATACGATTAAATCAATCTGCTTGTATGAGATATTTATACAGTCTCTAAAATAATGTTTTTAACATACTGCCTTTGGTTGTTCTGCATAAATATTTTAACATTTAAAGAGAGATCCATATTTGCTGATGTTTCTCATTAAAAACATACTCTAAGCATCTTTCATAGGCTTTTTATAACTTAGCGTCTCTCTTACCAAAAATATGTACTATTTAAAGACAGCATGTCTTCTGAAAATTTCTTATTTAAAGTTATCAGATTAACAAAGATCAGTTTGCAAGTCCATTGTATCAGAGTGCAGAATGGAGACCCTGTATGAGAAGACTCTCCTCTCTGATAATGGAGACATGTCTCTGTAATGACATGACATTACAGAGCAATGTGCTGCTTGGAATTAGGGCCATTGAGTCTTCTGTGTCCTTGCTGCAGCTGGAATGGGTGCAGGGTCCCAAGGGTGAGGGCAAGGCAGGGAAACTGCTGTATCTTGAATGTCAGAAATACAATATAATTAGAATTGCAAGAAATCAAGCCCCCATTAAACGTCCTGGATGCAATGTTAATTCTGATGTGGTCAATGCTAAAACATCCGCTGCCTTCAGAAGAGGTCAAGAATTCCTCAATCAGTTTAAGCATAAAAAAGAAGCTGTAAGCAAGGATCAGATTTTATAATACAGAAGCATGTTTTAATCACCACCCAAGTAAAATGTTAAAAATCTATTAATTCTCTTCAAATTTGCCGAAAAATACCTATATGACTACAAAACTAAATTTGCAGTTTTCAAGCAAGACCAAGTAATTTTGCATGTTTCTTCTAGGATGAGAGATAGCTTTATTAAGGCTTCTTTGGCTTCTTGTAATCATTTTTAAGTTTGATAACTGTACTCAGTACATTCCTTCCAGCAAAACAAAACAAAAAAAGCAATTAAGTGCTCCATGCTGCAGTATCTGGAAAATGGGAAGACATTCTCAGGCAGTATTAACGCTAATCAAAACAGAAAACATGCAAGAAAGTTTACCCTGGGGTTGACTGAAAAAAATCAAGTAAGGAGTACTAGCCTACTATATAAATAAACAGACAGAACAGTTGCATGGCTTTGAGGGAGGTGTAAATGGGACATAGACCACAATACTCTTCACTTCTTTATAATAGTCTTGTCTAATGAACATGAATATTGCAAACTTCCAATTCCTCTGAAATACTATAGTTCTCTGGCTAGTCGTCACAATAAGGACTCAGCATGAGCTTCTCAGATCAAATCCAGGTACCAACCACCAGTTACATTCTTTACAAAATACTGAAAAAAAATTAAATAATTATCAATGAGGTGGTAAACATGGTGGAATCTGTGACAGTATCACATAATCTGTGCTGTTCCAGTGTAACGGTAGGAAATACTATATTACAAATGCATTTAAGAATCAAGAGTTCTGATGAACTTAAGAAAATGAATAATGTCTGCACAACGGTTTCTTATCTCTCGTTTAGTGTAAGATTAAAAGTTTCACTGTCCCATACTTTTTAAAGCTTTTATCATACTACAGAATTGTATAAGACACTCAATGGTCATTACAAAAACTACTGTGAGAAAGCTGAGGGGTTTGCAGTTAATACAAGCTGCCTTTTGTCCCCAGAGAAGATAAGGATGCGGATAGGTCTGTAGAGCAAGCAGAGTAACTGGAGGCTATCAGATATCTCAGAATTCAGGATTCATCAAACCATTCTACACTAGTTAAACTCTGCTCTTGCTTGGAACTTTTCCTTCACAACCTTTAGAGATAAAGATGGGTTATTTTGTATAGAATATTCTGTTCATATGTAGTTCTGGAGCTCCCGAACTAACACACAGACTATGTGAACTCACAACAGACATGGATGCTATGAGAGACATCTGCATCCAAACCATCACTGAGTACAAATGGTCAGACCAACAATTAATTTTCTCACAATTTATTTTCACAGCTTACCTCAGTCTTTACTTTAGGTTTTACTTTGTAAGACCCAGCAAATAGACAATTTAGTGATGTTTTTTGGTGAACTAATTAAAAAAAAACCCACTACATATAAACAAAATTTAAGTAACACGGATATGTGCATCTGAGAATCTATTTAGATTAAAAAAAATTTGGATTTCAGGGTCCTTTTTGTATGTTTGTGCACAAGAAACCCACACATTTATATTAAACAGAGAATACAATCTAGCAGTTAAACACTCCAGTAACAAATAATTGACATCTCTAAGACTGAATGATTATAGTTATGGGCATTATTATAAGAGCACTGACCAATTAAGAAAGAAAAAAAGAAGAGAGAGAGAAAGAGGAAGAGAGGAGAGAAGGAGAGAAGGAGAGGAAGGAGAGGAAGAGAGGAAGGAGAGGAGAGGAGAGGAGAGAAGAGGAAGAGAAGAGAGAGAAGAGAAGAGAAGAGAAGAGAAGAGAAGAGAAGAGAAGAGAAGAAGAGAAGAGAAGAAAGAGAAGAGAAGAAGTGTGAGAGCAACGTAAAAGTATGTAAAATATTTATCAAGCTTTTGGCTCAAGTTTTTCTTACAAGTATATGCCACAACGTAGCTACTGTGCAGTATCAGTGACACTTCCATCTTCCAAAAGCTATATAAACAAGCCCCTTAAAGACAGAAACTGGCAGGGGACATTTTCCAGCCCCTGAGCTCTCTAAGATTGTGGTATGGGTCATTCCAGAGGCCTGCACATCCTGATCACCTGCCTTTAAGGTCACACTTCACACCATTCACCAGTTTAGTCTCCTCCTATCTTGTCCCAAAACATCAGATAGGCTTAGTAGCAAACAAAGTTAAGGAAAAGGGGCCTCAAAGAAAGATGGGGAAAGAATTTTTAGCAGTTGTTGTGACAGGAAAAGGGGTAATGATTTTAAGCTAAAAGAGGGGAGATTCAGGCTGGACATGAGGAAGGAATTCTTTACAATGAGAGTGGTAAAACGCTGGAACAGGTTGTCCAGAGAGATGGTAGATGCACCATCCCTGGAGACATTCAAGGCCAGGCAGGATGTGGTTCTGGGCAACTTGATCTAGTTGAAGATGTCCCTTCTCATTGCAGGGGTGTTGGACTAGATGACCTTTGAAGGTCCCTTCCAAACCAAACTATTCTATGATTCTGCGATTTATCAGGACTTGGATATTACGGGTTACAGACAAAAATCTTTATTCTAATCTATATTTAACAACCAGATATAATCCTTGTTGATGCAGTAGCTCTCACCCCCAGCCTTTGTGGCACTTTCAAGAAATGGTGAACTCAGGGTGCTGTCTTCAAACAGACAAAGCGGATGTAAACTGGGGCTACTGTGCTCCCCTCCTTTGAGCTGACACTTTTGTAACGATAAGGGAACAATTTTAAACAAAAGCCAGACCTAGGAAAAAGGAAAGGCTTTCAGCAAATTCAGGATCTTTCCTAGTCAAGTATTGTGTGATATTTGGCATCTTCTTTTCATGAATGAAAACAACAAAAAGGATTCGTATATTCATTAGGATTTTTTTTTGTTTGTTTCCCTTACATAGTGCTTCATTCTCCCTGACTCAGAGAGACATATTCTGAGAAATTTATATCTCTATAAAGTCCTGCAAAAAATATTCACTCAATATCCATCACATATGCATTCTATTAAACTTTTAATGGCTGATGCTGTGAAAGGCCAAGACAGAGACTGAACACAGTATCTTTGTACACACTTAACATGTTGGAACACTAAGGAACAGTGAACTTATATACATCTGCTTTGGAGGGTAAGCTGCTGCTCAAATCACGAGTAGCAATGAAATTCTGGGGGGAATGCTGTAATAAAAGCTAAATTGTATCATATATATCCATTTTAATATTTAACATATTATAGGCAAGTATTTAAATTACAATATCATACATAGAGAAAACTTTCATTTCTGCTCTGTAAAGGCAGCAATTAGCTGTTCTTTTAGAGAATGGAATATGCAGATCTTAAGAATCTTTTTTTTTTGTTTGTTTGTTTGCGTTATTATATAGAATACTTGTCTTTGAAAGTCATAATTTACAGATTACACTTCCTAGCAAAGGATTTCTTTACTATTAGGGTGGTGAGACACTGGCACAGGTTGCCCAGAGAAGTTGCGGCTGCCCCATCCCTGGCAGTGTCCAAGGCCAGGTTGGACAGGGCTTGGAGCAACCTTCATGTAGTGGAAGGTGTCCCTGCCCATGGCAAGGAGGTGGGAACTAGATGATCTTTAAGGTCCCTTCCACCCCAAACCATTCTATGATTCTGTGATTTAGCTTTACAACTTTTTAATGACAGTATTTTATTTTCCTGTATATCTCCAGTCTTGTCAGCCATGACCTCATTTACACTTACATGTAAAAAACGCACTTCTGTAAACTGCCAATGAAATTTCAGAAGTATCCCATATTTTCTTAAGTATTCTCCCATTGAATTAAAAATCTTGCTATTGTGGTAATTTTTAAGATTTTTAAAGTTCTTACCCTTTATCTTCTGCAGTACATACATCAGGAAATTCCCACTGAATAAATGAAGTTCCTTCATATTCTAAATGCATCTAACCAGAGAGGTGAACACGCTTGCTTGTGTGTGCAAATATATCAGTCGTGACAACATACACAAATATTACTTTATAATGTTCTTAAACTAAGTTTTATCATGATAAAAAGATTAATGAATGTAACAAAAATAATTACGGGAAATTCTACCTGGAAAAACTAATTTAAAAACAGTAATAACAAGCAAGAAGCAGGGATCAATTACATTAGCACACTGTTCAAATAAAATTATGTATGTCCTAACTGTATAATGATTTCTCTTCCTCCTAAGCTAAGCTGACAGCATTCTGGAGAGTTTGAAGTGCTACAGATGCCAACTGTGTCTGGCACAGTGATTCTCAAGACTTTTTTTTTTACTATGGCACTATCAACACTCAGTATTTTTTGTGAGCCACTGTACATCTTAACATCAGATTTAAACAGGAAAATGCTCTAAAGATGCTGTAAATAATTAGGAAGTGACAAATTTCAACGTTTTATTGTATAACACAGTTCTGCAGGACACCTGAGATTAGCTAACCATGGCCCACAAACCACATTTCTGCAACCACTGTTCTAATGTAGATAAGACCTCAGTGTAAAATATCCGAATATTACAGCGTTGGCACAGGCAGAACCAATTTTAATAGAAAACTTGTACCATGGACCATCTGCCCTGACATTGTCATTGGCAAGGGTTATTTCTTCAATCTGTACTTCTCCTGAAACTCAAAAATACTACTGTTACAGTAGGAAAAACAGTATCAGAAGAGTATTAACATTTTTCAGTGGTCCTTCAACACAATTAAGAAGTATTAATATGGAGAAAGAAATCTGTGACCCATCTGCGATACTAAGCATTAGCTAATAGTCCAACTGGCCTTCTTGCTTGTTACAGCATTTTCCTTCATTCATGCTCACCCTTGATTTTCCAAACTACTTAAATTCTTAGAAAAATTCTCCTCTAAACTACTTTGTGTGTCAGGTTTTTTTAAATACATGATCAGAATATGTGGGATACTTCATCAGAATAATTGAAAACATAGAGATGTAACAATTTCACATCTCTTCAACACACCTGAAAGAAAAGCAGATCTCACACTGCTTCTGTTCAGTGTTTATCTGTTAAAAATTCCTGAGTCTTTTGCAATTTACTGGGAGGCAAGAAATCCAGTCATATGAAAAGCTTAAATGTACCCAAATTAGACTGAAATTTGTGATAAATGTTACTGGCTCAGTTCTTCATACCCAGTAAATAACACTGAACAATTTGGAAGACAATACAACCTAAACTTTATAAGTGTACACTTCTCCCATGGGTTCAGTTTTACAAAGTCAATCCCATATACTGGCTTGCTAATGCCAGACAGGGCGGTCACATTCCTTCATTCCTTGAACATAAGCTCTTGCCACTTTGTGCCACCTCTGAACGCCCACCTGAGCTCTCACAGAGCAGATTCAGCTTGCCCAGGCAGAAAAAAAGAGTTAATATTGTCCATACATGTTAGAGGGAAAAGACAGTACTGCAACATTGCATGCTGGTTTTCTTGCTTATAGTAAATGAACTGAAGTAAGTGCAATTGGGAGTTACTGCACATTTTTATTCTAAACTCATACTACAGAAAATGGCTGTTCTTGACAATGGGCATTAGGCTCCAGTTGTGTTTGTACTTTGGTCAAGAGTTACCGTGTTTTAGAACTACACTATAAATACAATTAGTGAATTGTGTCAGTACAGGGTCTTATTATCTTTTATAGTATTAGAACAAAAGCTTCCATCTAGTTTGCAAAGAGATGGGGGTGGAGGAATGATGGCCCCATAATACCACTTATTAAATAAGAATTCTAAACCTTGCAGTACCAGTAAGTATTAAACAGCTTGACTGTCATTAAATACTTACAGATTCTCGGGAAGTGCAGAGTTCCTAGTTTTCTTCACTGGTTCTATACCTACCAAGAAAACATTCCCAAACATAAATCTCTAAACTCTTCCACATGAAATACAAATAGCAGAACAATGGATTCATGTGCCCAGGACTCTTTGGAAAGTGGCATTACACTGATACCACGCTATGACAGGCTCAAATTTATTTTGAGATCCAATGGAATATTTGTGTTGGCAATGGTGAGGTCTTAATGGGAATCAGCTATACTGGAAAATCACATCCTGAAACATTAATCTAGACCATTGTTTAGGGAGTCACGAGATGATCTACGGCCTCAGAAGCGAGTGCACTAAAACAAAGTTTGCCATTGTGTTGGCAAGACTGTATCGAATTCAACTTCAGCAGCAACTTGTTGCGCTTTTACTGACTTCCCACAAGGTCTGTGCAGTGACACAGAAATTCACAGCTGTGGGGTTTTTTTTAAACACACAAGCAAACACAAATTTAGTACTATGGGCTATATGGAATGTTTTAAGGAACTATTCGCTCTTTGAGGTGTATACACACAATTGTCTCCTATGATTTGCAATTGCTCAACATCTTTGTACTGAACTGACTACTGTCACAGCATCTCTGCACAGACATTCAGGATTTAGGTATTTTCAGTTGTTAAAAAAAAAAGTTCTGTCAACTTTGCATTTAATTTTCTCTTACGTATCCCTGTAGTTTTACAAGACACAGTTAAACTTTGCTCCAGTGGCTTTTATAGATCCTCAAATTCTTGGTTAAAGTAAACCTGAAGGAGCGAATAAGCAACCAAAAGCAAACTCTACAACCTGCCAGACAGCTGCAGATTGTGACTGCTCAGTGACTCAGGTTTTTGAATGGCTGTCTTAGCAATAATTACATCATTCGGATTTATGTCTTTTTAATAGCTGCTTTGCAAAAAAATAATCTTCCCCCAGGGGTGTTGATTCTGTGAAGCAGGAAGGAATGAAAACAGCCACTGAGCCATCAGTTCCACTTCTAAACCCTCAAGTATGCACGATGAAGCCATTTCTGTGCTATGGGTTTTTTCCATTATTTTTTTTTTCCTCATGAGTAAGCTTGGGGCCATGTTTCAGTGTCCTCTGGAGAAAATGGCCTCCTACATTCAGCCCCTGGTCCTATGAACACTAATTTACATTCTTACCGTTGTCAACAAAACTAACTAGCATATAGGCCAGAGCTGTGATGCACTGCAACACATCCTTTCCAGGTTTGACCACCCTCCGTCCCCCTCCAACAAGGCGCAGCCGCCACCTCAGCCACAACCGCCCCCGCCACCTCCCCCTGCGCGGTCCCCAACCGACCGGCAGCCGTCCCGCTGCAGGTGCGGCCCCGAAGAACTACGCGCCCCAGCATGCACCGCGTCCCGGCTCTGCGCGGAGTCCTGCGCAGGGGATGCCGCGCAGCACGCTGGGTAATGTAGTCCGGGGTGAGGCGCGGGAGAGACGGCACGAGGGCGAGGAAGGAAAAAAAAAGCCGCCGGGAGCGGCGGCGGCTCCGGTTTCCCGCGGGAAGATCGGGCGGGGCGGGGCTCCGCCTGAGGGCAGGGGTCTGCCCGGCGGGGAGCGGCGGGGGAGGCCGCGCTGGCGGGGCCGGTAGGCGGCGGCACCTGGACGCGGCAGCGGCCCCACCGCCCGCCGGCAGGAGGAGGCGGGGGGAGCGGAGCCGCCGCGCGCTGCCGCATGTGCCTGGAGCGGAGCCGGAGCGGGCAGCGTGAGCCATGGCGGAGGCATGGCGCCCCGGCGCCCGCCATCCCAACGGCGAGTGCGCCGCGCCGCCTCCCGGCAACAAGGTGACCGTCGTGCTGGGGGCCCAGTGGGGCGACGAAGGCAAAAGGCAAGGTGTGGACCTGCTGGCGCAGGACCGCCGAACATCGTCTGCAGGTGCCAGGTGAGGAGGCAGCCGGGGCGCGGGGGAGGCCGCGGGTGTCACCTTAAGGCGGGCGGCCCCACCGCCCGGCTCCGCGAGGGTACCCGTTCTCGTCCCCGTCTAGCCCCGGCTCCCGCCTCGGCGCAGGGCCGGGCGGCCGGTGCCCGGTGAGCGGGCGGGCTGCGGCGGTTGGCGGGGCCGGTGAAGCCTTCCCGGCCGGGCAGGAGCCCCTGGCGGGAGCCCGGCAACCGGGCTCTGCAGCGCTCCCGCTCCTCCTTTTGTCCCCGTCCCGGCGCCGGAGGTGGCGGGCGAGGAGGAAGAGGAGGAAGGCGCCCTCCTCGCCGCCGAGAGCTGGCCTCCCGCAGGAGGAACGCGCTTGGGGTCGCGCCCCCCCCTCAGGCCCGCCGCCGCCGCCGCCGCCGCGCTCTTTGTCTGGGGGCGCCAGGAAGGGGCCGCGCTCGGCGGTTCCCGCAGCATCGCTGGTGGGAGCGGGCGCTGCGGGGCCGGGAGCCCTCCCCGGCGGCGGCGTGGCCTAAGCCGCACCGCCCGGGAGCGTGCTCGCCGCCATCCCCCCCCCCCCCGAGGGGCAGCGCTGGCCCCGCACAAAACCAGCAGTTAGCACAGGATGCACGTGAAGGGGGTGTCCGCAGCGAGTTAGTCGTGTTCACATAAAACTCTTTTGAAAGAGTCGCCTGCCCTTGCTCCCAGGTCACTGTGGTGCCGGTGAGATCCCGTCTTTCTCTTAAGAGTTCTTAGAATTTTCCTGTATGGAGGCCTTATTCCAGCAGAAGAGCAAAAAAAGTGAGTCTGGCCTGCAAGCACAGCCCTCATAAATGCCTACGTTAAAACAACACAGAACTGAGGAGATGGTTTTTCTTACCATTTGTAGTGTAAATGTATGCAGAACATAATGAACTAAACCTGTGTACGGTTTTTGCTTGAAGAGATACAGCAGCATAAAATGCCTGCAGCATGTGCAGACTTCATGTAAGTGTCGTTATTTTATGCTTTTGTTGACTGCACAAATTAAATTTGCTTTTCAATAAATATATTTTGGGAGAGCGTACCATTTCCTCAAGAATGCAAAGGCTGAAGCTTTGTCTTGTCTAATGAGAACTGCACATAAAACTGGTGGTTTCAAAACCAAGTCAGTTGCAGCTGACAAATCAAAAACTTGAACTTCAGAGACCTTTAATTTTGAAGTAAACAAACATATTCTTAAATAGCTGTTTACACAAATGAATTACTTTTCCCCATGTATCTTGTAGGGGTTTTTTGGTTGTTTTTTTTCTTTTTTAAGTAATAAATCTGATGTGCTGTGTGGCATGGTTGCCTGGCTTTGTGGGTTATAGAACAGTGACTCAGTTTGTCCTTTACAACTTTGTTCCTGAGACTTGAAGGGCATCTAGGTGAGCATGTTTGTTTAATGCTAAGGAGAAGTTTTGGTGGAGAGAGAGAGGCAGGCAGTGAATTTTTGTGCTCACAAGTTTTAGTGTCTTTGTTACTGCTTTTGAATTAGATGGGTGAAGGATCAAGAAAAGGGAAAAATCATTATATTAGTTCAAGGCCAGGTTGGATGGAGTCTTGGGTGACATGGTTTAGTGCGAGGTATCCTTGCCCATGGCAGGGGGGTTGGAACTAGATGATCTTCAGGTCCTTTCCAACCCTAACTGTTCTATGGTCTCAGGCTTGAATTTCATGACCAGTTCTGCCATTTCTAACAGCTTGTTGCTCCTGCTGAAGGAAGTTTTTTCTTCCTTCTTTCTTCCCTTTCCTGTTGGTGATGGCTGTGCTGGCTGGGTCTCCTCCCATGCACCGACTCTGGCACTTGAACACTTTGTAAGTTGATTTAACTCACCAAAATGACCGGAAACTATTTTTTGTTGTATTTAGTTTCTACTGTTTTAGTAAATAAAACTGAATTTTCTTGTCTCAGAGGACCTTGATGAAAAGAGGAGCCTGGGACAGGGTAAGCACAAAGAACAATTTCTCAGAATGAGAGGGGAAATAGGTATACTCTCTTTCAGTGGTACTGAGACTGAATCATCTTGCTACGTGTGCAAGCATGTTCTTGATGTTTGTGTTACTGCTTATGTACACTATGACCCTTGTGCTTTGCGTAGTGCTACAAATCCAGAAAAAAAATAGTACCACGCCTCGTCTGCCCCTTGCTAATACCAGCTTTCTGTAATCGGAACTTCTCATTCTTCCTTCACCATTATACTCATTTGTTGTAAGATGGTTCTTTCTGTTCAACATGCCACGGAGTTGCTAGAATGTTTGTGGATGAGATCAAACATTTCTAGTATGTCCTTGTGAAAAATTTATTAGTATAGCCATTTCTTGGAGGATTTGGGAAGTTGTTGTAGCAGGTCCAGGATAGATTGTAAACTTGAGTTATATTTGTAGTGAAACACTCTAGTGAAGCTTTTGTATCACTGTCCCTTGTTCTGTGCAGCATAAAAGTGGTCTTGTCCCAGAAGTGAGAACTGACTATCACTTGCTTGTACAATGCCTGTAAAGGCACTGCGAGAAGTCGTACTCCGAAACGTATGGCACATGAAGGTTGTCTCCTAGGTAGCGAGTGTGCTAATGACTTCAGTCACTTGTTTGACTAGCTGGCTGTGGCATCTGGAACGAGGTGCTTGCTTAGATACATTTAGCTGAAGCAGTGTGTCAGGAAATAAGTTGTATTTTGGCTCTACTTCTAAGTACCACCCTCTAAAGTGTTTTATCTTAGGTTTAGAGATTGTTGAAAGGAGTCTTGTGCTCAGAGCAAGAGAATGGTATTTTCAGGAGACAGATTCGCTTTTATGACAAGTAGTATTATGGTTTCAAAAACAACTGTTTGAAGAGACTAAACTAAAATTAAAATACACTCAGGGTCTGCATGTATGTAGTTGCTAATGCAGCTGTACTGGCAACTATGATGGTTTTATGAGGATGCTGCTAGTACAGAGGGTTCAGATGCAGTTAATACAAACATATCTACATGGCAGGCAAAGTATGTACTTGTTCTTACACTATTAAATTTGAATTGGTCTTCATTTGCCTCTAGGAGGTATCTGGTAAAATGATGCTATTGATAAAACAAATGCATTGATGAGACTTTTGCACTTAAAACTACATCTGGTCTTCAGTAGCTTACAGAGCAAAGTCTGTTTACCTGCTGTCACATAAATCATAGTCCAGACAGTAAAACAGAGCAAGAATGGGTTTGAGATTCAGGAATAGTTGCCATGAAACCTGTCATGTTTAGAAGTATGCACTGTATTTTTGTTAATTCCACAGGCAAAGGAAAGTTAAAGGAGAACATTTCTAGTTCTGCTTAAGGGACTTCTATCATTGCAGAATGCAACTGAATTAGGGAATTTGATTACCAGCGTTTCATTTGTTAGTGGATATGGGAATGGCAAATTAATGCAAGCAAATTACTTTAGATAGTTTTATGAAAATGAACACAATAGCAAAATATGCCATGTATTTCTTACATTAACACTACCTCCTCCACTCAGTCTACCAATGTATGCAGTACAGAAAAGAAAAATGTAATGTCTGCTCTGCACGATTCTGTTTTCATTTACTCATTTCATCATCACATCCTGTTATTACTATTGGAGGTAGCTGATTTATTCACAGTATGTAAGTCACACAGGTGAATAAGATTTTGAAGTCTTCAAATTATTTTTAAGCCACGGTCCCTATGCTTAAGAATCCTATTTTCCTGCTTCTTCAGTTCTATTGTACATTGTGTTGCTACTTCAAAACAGAATTGCAACTTCTTACCGAATCTTGACTGATTACAGTGTGGCCTGCCTGTGACTACCATTACTGCACTGCCTGCGGTGGGGTCACACTATTCTTACTCCTGAACTGCTAATGCGTGATAATTGCAACGTGTGGATCCTTTGTACTCCCTTTTCCTCCTCCTCCCCTCAAACAACAGCGTGTATAGTCACATCACTGCTGATCACTTGATATGTGCCAATTATGGTGCAACAAATAGGGCAGTTTTCAGTGTGCAGATTCTTGGGGTTAAGCAGTAACCATTGATGAGCTGATACCTATCAGACCAATGCTGCCTAATACCTCCATATCACTAGCCTGTATATAGCCACTTTTTTTTTCAAACTGGAATTTTCCTAGCTTCCGTTCACCAAGCTCACTTTTTTCTTTTTGTAAATATTCTCATTTGAAAATGTGTTTTAGTCTAGAGCCTTTGCAGGCCATGCAGAATTAGGAATAATAGAATCAGTAGCTGTAGCTATTGGTGCTTTTTTAGCACCTCAGGCATTCGATACGTGATGTCTAGCTAGAGCTCTCATTTTTTTTTAAAGTGCTGTGTGCACTTTTGGACCTTGTTGTGGTTGGCAGCATGCCGGCAATGTGCTCTGGTGAGGAAAGAGGGGTCAGTAAAATGAGTTCTTTGCCCTGCCCCATCAGTAAGTCGTAGACCTGCTTTATAGCATCACTGGCAGGTGATCTTTTGTAACCGGAGAACAGTTGAAATCTGATTTTCCAGCTCATAAAGTTTGTACCATTAACAAAAAGATCCTAACAGCGCTGAAGAGCAAATTACACCTTGATCTACTGGTTTCTTACCATTCTTTCAATCTTACTACAAAGCCTTACTATGTTTGGTTGGTTAACATGCAGTACTCTATAGCGATTTATTAAGATTTCAAATATAATTTTATTTCTGCCGTACTATCTCACACATTTGTAAGATGTTCTCTGTAAATATTCGCAAAGTCCCTTTTTTTTTTTTTTTTTAAATATCCTTTCTTAAATATTCTTGTGAAATGTAGCAAACATCTGTGGGGTTTTGTGGCCTGAAGCAATGTAGTGCTGGACCAATCTGCCTTCAGCATTTTTCCTGTTCCTTATCTGCCTATCTCACTTGATCTCTTTCATCTGTAAGAGGTAGATTGGTCTTTATTCTGGACCTGGATAATGAATCCTGTTCCATACCTAACATACGTAGGCATCGCAACAATGTGAGGTTTTGCAGATCGGGTGAAATTAGGCCAAAACCAGCTGTAAAGAGTCTGTTTGAATATTGTCTTTCATTAGGAGCTCCTTAGGGGAAGTTCTGTCAGTATAGAGAAATGTGGTGTGTTTTTTTGAGATTAATAGTCTTAAGTAAAACTAACGTTTTCTTTTATTTGTTAGGAGAAAACAGGTGAATGTGTAAAGCATGATGTGGTTATTCTGTTATGTTCTGTCTCAAGCCACACTTTTGATCTTGTTCGGATGCAACAATTCTTGTACTACACGTTCAAAAATTTCTGAAGTCTAGCCAAGTTTTAGAAACTTTTATGAAGTGTGTTACATGATGGCTTTCTGAACGAGGCTTAGATCTTATAAACATGAATGGATAGTCAAGGAAGAAAGTTGCCAGCTGCTGGATTTTGTCTATACTGAAATCCAGGAGTAAGTTATACAGTAGAGTTTATTATCTGCTAATTCATTGCAGGTGGAGGGAGGAGAAAGCAACAAATCACAAAATCTGGGATGTGAGAGAATGAATTAGTCATCAAACCCTTGATTTTTTACATCTTTAAAGGGGATGGTTTGCAATCTGAAGTTCAAAATAGATCTTTGGCAATATGTATTGAAATGAGAAGCAAATAGCCTAGTCATTGCAAGGCTCTGTCTAGTTAGGGTGCATCATAAGGGTTCAAGTATGTCTCTTTATTAGGCTGATCAACTATTTAAAGGTGTGTTCAGCATTCCCAGAATCCGATTGAGGCAAGAAGGAGCCTTTCTTATGTTTCTTGTAAGTGATGGTGGTATCCAGCTTTCTTGATGTATTTTTGACTTTTCATCTAAGAGTTAAATGAAAATGTATACAACCATATGATGCCAAAGCAACACTGAGTTGCTTCTTGCCCAACTTGGCAGTCATTTCTGTAGCTAGCTCAGAAACAACAGTGGTTGCCCTGAGCTAAAAAGGAATGCTGGAATGTGGTAGCAATAAAAGTAAACTGTAGAAAAAATTATGTACACACACATCTGATGGGGAGAGTTGAAAGGAGAATATGGCTTCTTCCTCAATGTAGCATGAGATAACATCTCTTTAAACTAGACAACTAATTTCTATTCTGAAGGAAGCAACCTGAAAGACTTCTTTGCTCTATTTACCCTAAGGCATCATATTTTTGAAATAGACATCTTGATCATGTCATAAGAAAAGGCAGGGATTGTCATTGTAGACTTTTTGGGTAGATAGTTCTCTTAAATATATATGTCAGTATTTCAGAGCCGCTTTAAATACCTTTGTATTGAGTACCAGTATAGAGAGCCATAGTAAGTTCAGTCTGCCTTTTTAATCAATCTTTTTTCCCCTGTTAGGTCAAGTTGTAGACCTTAGCAGTTACGAGAGTACTGCTGTAGGCTCACCATCAGGGTTTGAACTGCTGTCTTGTCTTGATGTATTCAAAACAGATTTAACTGTTCTGGTTCTTATACTAATGTCTAGTCTACCTTTGGCTAATGAAGATAGGATCTGAAAATAAAATGTGTATTTTCAACTTACATAGATCTAAAATGGAGAAAGGTATGCTGTTGTTCCTCCATCTTGGTTTCAAATGCATTGTACTTTTTTATCTGTTCCTGCAGTGATTTCTTACTTGCACGTTCTACTTGTGTATCTGCATGTGCCTTCTACTTACGTGCACGCTTCGTTGGCTAGCACACGTGACACATATCTGCTTTTGCTCTTCAATGCTTTTCACAGAGTTTTTAAAAAGCAGGAAATGTATGGGTTGTTTTGGTTTGTTTTTTACAAGGAGGAGTATTTTTGCTTTCAGCTTATGGACAAGCAACCCTGCTTGCTTTTTTTGTTTTGCTGATTATCCAAGTTGGTACGTTAATGTTTCATATGAGACTGTTTGCACCTTTTTAAAAAAAAAAAAAAAAAAAAAAGGAAGGGAGAGAACTGAAGTTTGAAGCTAGATTGAATTTAAGATTAAGAGTGAGGGTCTTCTAGTGAACGATGCATGTATTAAGTGAGTACATTTTTCCTGGAAGGGTCCCATGTGCCAGGAAGATGGAAGAACTGCAGATCCTTCCCCCTTAAACTGGGAGGACAAACAGTCAAGTCCTTTGCATACTTTTCAGGTAAATCAGTGGGACTGGCTGCAAACCCAGGAGCATGGAACTTTTCTGAGGAATCTCACCAGAGGGAAAAGGTCTGGTTCGGAATTTCTCTATAAGCATTTGAGTATGGCTATATATCATTTTCAGAGTCTTTTTGGAAAATGAGATTCCATGTTTCCTTAATTGTTGGCTTCTCTTAGCTTCTGATCAGCTCTAAACTTAGCAAGCAGTGGGTATAAAACATACTGGGACTTGTAACTCCTACTTTGATTATTTTTTGTCCTTGGTAAACATTAATATTGAAGGTTGGTGAAGTAGTCATCAATTGGACTTTCTGAAGACAGGCATAAGTCATTACTATTACGTCAAATTAACTTTATGAAATTATCAAGTCTCTGCCATAAGTCCAAAAAAGATGGGTTCTTATTTGTCCAGTGAATCAGCTCAATACGTGCGTGCTCCCTGGAGGCTTTTGACTAGTAGAGCAGTGCAATTCCAGAAGAAAAATTGCTGATAAATCTTACAAATGCTCCTTCTCCGTGCTTTATACATGATTTGAAAGCTGTTCTGCATGGACAGAACGTAACAAGTTAAAAGAGCTCTTGTGCTATGGGAAGGTTCAAAGTGAGAAGAGTTGTCTTGCTTTGAGGTTGTTGATACATTCTTTTGAGTTTACCAGTTTGGCTGCAGAGTATACCTTTGTGAGAGTTACACTTCTAAAAAGCATTTTAGTCTTCAGAGCTACAAAAAAGAAACTTTAGTCAGGTACTTGCATTAATATTGCTGCTAGTTCTGTTTAGTTCTTTATGCAAAATGCTTTAGCTGGCAGCTAAGATATTTAAAAGCTATAGAATGCAAGAGAAAATAAGCCATTTTGCTTAGAAAGGGGAAGTGCTGAAACAATTACCTTAGAATCGGTATTGATGTGTTATTAGAAATGCTGTTCAGTCAGTATGTTTAAAATGTAGTCCTCTGATACTGTTGATTAGTCTTCAGTATATTTTCCAGTGATAGTCTCCGGACAATGAATGGTACAATATTGTGGCAGCTGGTATGTTTGTGTCATATGCACGAGTGTATGGTTTGTGGGAGTATTGCTTTCCAGTGCTTTCACAGTGGGTTTTGGCTAGCAGGAATCACTTGTTCGATTTATTGAAATTTCAAACTTGTTTCCACTAAAATGTCAACTAGCAGATAATGACTTTTTCCTTCGAAATTGGTATTTTCAGGCATCCAAAACTATTGCAAAAGGGTGTTTCCTAAGAATGTTTATCAAATGGCCTCCAGATGAGCAATACTTGCAGCCGCCTTTGCTATCTTATGTACCCTCTGTGTACATGTAACTGATTCTGTTCACATTTGCCAGGATAGGTATGTTTTAGAATAGTATCTTGTTTTGTGTGTAGTACTGACCAACCTATCTAACTTGAATATATGGATGCAGATTCTTGGGTGTGGTGCTTACACTGAGAAGGATTTTTAGGCTACCTAATCTTTAGCAAGCTGAAGAAAAAAACCCTTTTTCTTTGTTTTGTTTGTTTGCTTTTTAAAAAATTATATCTGTGAGCAGTTTACCTCTCTAAGAGGGATATTTCAAACCTGGTATTTCCATAGGTAATGTTTTTTGGAATGAGGCTTCTAGAAAGCAGGTTTTCTTATCAGGATTGCTGTCATTCTGATCGTACTTGTGTGATAATTTGCATATTAGTATGCCCCTTTCCGTCAGGTCCTGTAGACTTAACTGTTCAACATATTGCATAGCTTGGATATTTCAAGATTACCAGCTAGTGCTCAGGGATCATATGCTTTTTCAAGGAAGTGGTTTAAGTAGACCACACCAGTAAAATTGGAATAATGCCTTTTTAAAAAGCTTATGCATTTAGTCATCTTACAGCAGCAGATTTTGCTTAAAATATTAGATAAGTAATGATCTTGTGCCTGATCTTATTTCACTAGTCCACTTAATTACTGAAAATACTCCAAAAAATTAGTATAATCTAATCTTCTCAGGATCATGAAAGGGTTAAAAAGGCTACTGCGTCTTAACAGGATTTTTAATTGTTCATCCATCAGAGCATCAAAGTAAAAAGTTCCTAAACTAAATCCATATACAGGAATCATAGAATGGTTTGGATTGGAAGGGACCTTAAAGATCATCTAGTTCCAACCCCCTGCCATGAGCAGGGACACCTTCTACTAGACCAGGTTGCTCAAAGCCCCATCTAGCCTGGCCTTGAACACTGCCAGGGATGGGACAGCCACAACTTCTCTGGGTGACCTGTGCCAGGGCCTCAGCACCCTCATAGTAAAGAATTTTTTCCTAATGTCTAATTTACCTCTCTCCTCTTTCAGTTTAAAACCATTCCCCCTTGTCCTATCCCTACCTGCCTGTGTAAAAAGTCCCTCTCCAGCTCTCTTGTGTGCCCCCTTTAGGCATGGGGAGCTGCTCTAAGGTCTCCCGTGAGCCTTCTCTTCTCCGGGCTGAACAAGCGCAGCTTTTTCAGCCTGTTTTCATAGGAGAGGTGCTCCAGCTTCTGATTATCTTCGTGGCCCTCTGGCCTAGCTCCAGCAGGTCCATGTCCTTCCTATGTTGGGACACACAGCATAGGTGTGGCACCCTTTTGAGCTCAATATGTACAGAAGTTTAAAAAGAAATCAAACCGCAGTAAACCAATAACCAAACAACCCCTCAAAATCCAAACCAACAACTCTTTAAAAAAAGAGTACCAGGAAACCTTCATGGCTGAAGGTGTTTTGGTTTGGTTTTGCATCAAGGCTATGATTAATGATTTTTAAGATGCCCAACTTCATGATTCCCTGAATTGTTCGAACTCATGGTACTGGGGAAAAAAATAGATGGTTTTGGCTCTCCTTTCAGTTTGGGCCAGCTCGTGTTTTACCCTGTTATCAGCACAAATGTTCAGTGTCATCTGATGGCAGTTACTCCTTCAGCATTGCTGGCAGCAGTGTAGACAGCAACTGGAAACCTGAAAACTGGAGACTGGGTCAAACCGTGAAACCAACCACCCTAACTTTGGTGTGTTGTTTCAAAGTCTTGAGCAACAACAACGGGACAAGGTATTGACTACAAAGCAAAATCAAAAGTTAAGGAAGGATGGCAATGTATTTGTATTACTTTGTATTACGAAGCTCATGTTCGTGGCAGTTGAAAAGTTGGAGAAATTCAATTAGTGAGACAATTTAACATTGTAATTTGGTAAAGCTCTGGGCTGCTGAAAGGGCGGATCCTTTGGTCACCAAAGAATCCTGAGGGAGAGGAGAAAGAGCTGTTCCAAATATTGGGTTGAAAGATAAGAGGAGAAAAAATAGTGCAAGGAAAAGAGAAAGAACAAACAAACTGAATGCTTTTAACTTTTTTAAATCTACCTCAAAATATGGTGCTAAGAAGACTGATGATTTCTGAAAATCCAACTTTGGAAAACTCAGAGTATGCTAAAACAGCAATGTTGTGCCTTGAGAGACATGAACAAATAAATGGTGCTGTATCTAAGCAGAGTATGCTTGGGACTTCAGAGTAGTAAGCCTGTGTTAGCCTCTTGATAGGGAAGTTGTTACTGGTTCCTGTTGGACTTAGTTTTGGGTAGCTGCTTTGTTGCTAGATGGAGACTCTGGTTTATGTTCTGTTCTCTAGGAAGGCATGTGTAGCATTTTTCCTATATACTCAGTTTTCTGTGACAAAATGAGCTCAAGTCCAGAGGCTGTTTTCTAATTTAAAGAAAACCTAAGGGGGGGAAAAAAAAAACCCAAACAAAAAACCAAAACTTAAGGAACTTAAGGAAGAAGATAATTTACATTTTAACCTAAATAGCCTAGTAATAACCTAATCTAGAGAGATATCGCAGTGTCAAATTAGCAAAAGTTAAACATTATGCCTATTAAATTTATTAAATGCTTAGTCTCTGGTGTAATGTTAATAAGAACTGATTTTTATTTCCTGATACTTTCCAACAATATACTTCCAGTTCACAGTATTGGAATGCTAGGGGATGCATGCAGCCTTTGGTTTTCTGTTGTGTTTGTTGTCTGACTTTGTGTCCTTGGTATGTTTCAGGGATAATGCTGTGCTAAGAAAATTTTCACGTAACTAGCAGATACCTTTTGGCATGACTTGCAGGATGAGAAGACGTGAAATAAAAAATGATGGGGTATTCTAGATTGTGTCTATTGAAATGAGAAGCTCACCTTGTGTAAAGATTCTGCTGTGTGTCTTGGAGGATGTGCACAGTGGTATTCTTATGTGTGCAGAAAACACTTTATCTCCTCTGTGGTAAATATGTGTTTAAGAAAATACTATATTTCACTATATACACAACTATATACACAGTTGTGGTTAGGATAAAAATCAGAATTAAGTGATAAATGTTTAGGGTATTATGATTTACTGTGAGGGTGATGAGGCCAGGTTGGATGGGGCTTTGAGCAACTTGGTCCAGTGGAGGGTGTCCCTGCCCATGGCAGGGGGTTGGGACCGGAGGAGCTTTAAGGTTCCTTCCAACCCAAACCATGTTATGGTTCTATGTTGTCGGGGTTTTTTTTAATTATTATCATTAGTTTTAAAATTACAATTTTTTTTCTTAGTAGCTGTTCAAACTGGCAGAGACGAGAGATCTGGGAAGGAGAGTGGAAAAAGGTTCTTAAGTTACTTTTAAGAGAGACAGTCTCATTTAGGTTCAAAATTTTGATTCTTCTGTTCTGGCAGATCTAAGGGTTTGTGATACTGTAGCTGATACTGTAACATTGAGAGTGCAGCAGTGAAAAAAAATCAAAAAAATGATTTTAGGAAGCACTTAAAGAAAATAGTGTCAGAGTTTGTGTGTGTGTGTTAATTTTTTCTTTTTTTTTTTTTTTTTTTTTTTTTTTTTAACTCCTCCACCCTCTTGCTACATCCAAGTAGTGTATTCCAGGCTGAGGAAAAGCATCTTTTGGTCTTGCCATGCACTTGGCCACTCTGTCTGTGCTGGCCTAAGGTAGGCATTTCATTTTTCATGTGGCTGGGAGAGAGCCTGTAGTTTGGGTACGAAGGAGGTTACTGAGATATGGTAGGCTATATTTAGTTAATTGGGGAGTGTTGCCAGCCTCAAGAAATTACTTGTGTATCTTAATTTCCCTCCGGCAAAGCTTTATACAAAGTATTGAAGATCATTTGAACATGAACTTTGTTTAATAGTGAAAATAAATTCCACAGTTAGTTCTCCATTGATAATGTTTAAACAATTGAATCAAAGGAGTGTTAGCTTGAATGACCTAACTGGTCCCCATTTTGGTACAGTGTGATGAGGGAGGAGGAGTGAGAAATCCGGATGGAAAGCACTGAAGCCAGGAGTGACTTCATCAGTTTATATGTTGAATTATGCCCAGAGGCAATAGTTGCCTACAGTATAAAGACGTTGGCGTTACCAGTTTCTGGAGGAGGAAAAAAAAAATCCAAACCAGACTCAAATCCTATAACCTAACAACAACTACAACCTACCCCTTCACCCCGCCACCACTAGAACTCCAAGTTCATGTTTCTATAATTAGAATTGTTTATCAAACCTGTGTTGTGCAATGTCTGAGCACACAACATGTGTACACTTTACTGCTAGTTCACCCTAAGAGTACAGTGTGAACCATTCTTTTAAGGTATTACGATTCTCAATGGTGTAACTATACACTTGCACTTCTGTGGTTAGGGCAGGCTTTACCTGTAAATCAATAGCAGAATTTTGAAAACTGAATGCATGAAATGCTGTTGGTTTAATGCTCTCCTAAAATATGGTTTGAAATTAAAAATATTTTTCAAAATTACACATTTTGACAGAATGACATCCTAAGCAGGATGGGGCTGTCTTGACGTTCTACCTGACAGCTGCTATCAACAGCATCTTTTCATGTCATAGGCATTATAGTATTATAAACAACTAAATTCTGAGATTGAAATTTGAGTCTGAAAACAAGCATTGGGAAACCTTGGGGTATTAGCGTGGCCTAAAAGTGCATTCAGATGATAGTTCATCACACATGATGTCAAGTTTTCTACTTCAGTCTCTAGCAAAATCCCTTGAAGTATAACTGCTCCCAGTAAACATGCAGAAGTATGTATAACTGGCTTGCTTCTAGATGAAGTAGGAGCTGTGCTGTGCTTGTAATTCAAGGTTTAAAAGGTAGGTGCCAATTTTTATTCTGTTGGCCATGGGGTATTTATTAGTGAGCATGGAATCAACACACCTTGGCATCACTCAGCAGCACAAGGGAGAAGTCTTGACACCACCAAAACCCAGCAGCTATGTTCTCATGATTAAAGAGTCCAAGTCTGCATACTGCATGCCTTAAGCAGATGTGACCATTGAGCTTTAAGTAGCTCTGCAAACGTTAAGAGACTAAGAATGATCTAATCTCTACAGTGGCCAATTTTTCATTCTTTTTATTTGACATTTATGAAGCTAGAGAATTTATTTATTTATTTTTTTTAAAATAAATTTAGAAGCAAAACCAGAAAATTAAATTCAGTTAATAGGGGATTTAAACTGAATAGTCATTGACTAATCTTAGTGTTGTTTATGGGTTACTCCAGTTTATTTATGCTGCAGTGGGACAGTTTGGACTTGTCTTCGCATTTGTAAATTACTACTACCTCAGTACTTCAGCATTGTACTTAGACTTATTTGGAATTTTCATTTAAAGCATTTCAGTGCTCATGTTAAATTTGTCTAGACTGATGTTACCAGTGGATCTAATACAAAGAAATAATTTGAAGGAACCCGATGAGGAAGAAGATAACTACCACTTTCAGCAGACGTACTTAACTGTAAATACTACTTTAGTCCATAACTGTTCTTTCTTCTCCAAGAAAGGTTTTGTTTAGGTTCTCAAACACTGAGTAGAAAACCAATGTCTTCTCTGACTGGAAAAAAGCTTGTATATTTTATGTATGTATATAACTTAATTGTTCTAATCTTTGAGTAACTTTTAATAGCTCTGGAGTAGCAGTGTTGCATTTCGAAACTAGTCGTAAATGATCTACATGCTAATGTAGCTAGTTAACATCCTTTTTAATCAGGTACGACTGTAGCGTTAGTAGACCTCCAAATTATCTTCCTTAACAGCTACTGTTGAGTAGAAAGGATGGGAGGAGGAAGGTTATTCCTGAACATTTATTATTTTCTTTTAAAAATAAACTTGAAAGGTTTACTATATTTATGCATTCAATGTGTTTCACATGTTGTGAATTGGAAATTTGGCATTCTCTGATTAAGTTAGGTCATTTGCAGTGAAAACTATCTGCCTCCAGAGATCCTTACAACTTCTTCAAGGTACTGTGCACTACATGGAGAAACTCCAAATTATATTACTAAATTATTTACTAAATTATTAAAACTTTTCTTAGATTTAGACATTACTTTGTTGGGTGAAGGTTTGTTAGTCTTCCCTCTGTTTAAAGAGGAGGTGGAATGGCTGTAGGTGTTAACATAAATAATGCTGAAGTTATGAGAATTTTCACTGCTAACGTCATCGAGATTAGGCTTTTACCTGTGGTATGTTTGCTTATATACTGGCACAAGTATTTGATATCCAAGAATATTCTTTATTTGTAATGTCAGATATATAGCTTTATGTATTGCATTCATGCTTTGTAAATGTTGCAGAAGTAGTGAGTAGCTGTTGAGTCCATTGCTTAAAAACAGATCTGCTGTGATAATTATTCAGAAATATTTCAGATTTATAATTCCGTAGATTAATGTTTCATATAGTTTCTTTTTAATTCTTTTCATATAATGCCTTTCTTCAGTTTGCCTTGTGTTGAAAGAAGGCTTAGATTAGAAGCCTTTCCTTTAAGGCTTTTCTTCTATGAAGCAGTTTGTTTATTTCTGGTGCAAGGTGTCTGTAAAGGATGTTCCTGTAGTTGTCAAAACAGAACGATTTCGTACGTAGCCTTTTCTTACACAAATGACTTCGTCACAAGAGAGTGTAAGCTTATTTTCAAAAGTACAACAACCAAGAACTGGGGATATTTGGTAACTGTTTTGTAATCTTTATTTTCATAAGCCTCTCGACTCCCCTTAAGACTTGGTCACAGGTTTCTTTCTGTATTTTGGGCATATTTTGCAGTTTAACATAATACTCTCTTTGTGGTAATGAAAAAGACTAGAAATGTTAAGTGTTAGTTTGATGTAGATGGTTTCCGCTGACTTACGAAACCACAATCGTCTTAGTTGCCTCTAGATTTAATCCGTAACACCACGTTACAGATATAAATGACTTGTACTGCCACAGACCTCTCTTATTGCTGAGGAGGTATAGAATGAACAAGTTGGCTTTGCTGGTTATTAGTCATAGAAAAACACTCAGAAGTCCCAACCCAAAATTCAGAATAACAAGCCTGTATGTTACCAAACAGCTAAACTTATCTTTCCCAATAACTGTATGGTTTTATAGACTCAGTTTAACTGGTGGGGTTTTTTTTCTTTGCTGAGGTTGCACTTCCACTTTTAATATTTACTCTCCATAACTGTAATAGGAAGTTGGTAAAACTGATGATGGCTTTTAGAAATGTTTGCTTGTTCTAGAATATTTATGTTCTGTCTGATAATTTTTGGAGACATTTTAATCTTACTTCAAGCTTTTGTACTTTTGATGAACCAAAATACCATCTAAAGTCTATATGACAGATAATTCTGATGTTGAAATTGTTGAGTTTGACGAAACAAGTTCGTCTGATTTTCTTGGAGAAGGAGATCTGTGAAAGATCTTTTGTCAATAACAAAAGCGAAAGCTGCAGAATTGGAGTTGGAACCAGTTTATTCCATTTCTGTATGGAGATGTTTTTTCATTTGTCTTCAATATCAAAAATTAACAACACTATTTTTTTCCCTTTTTTATCTTTTTTCCTCTAGGGAGGCAATAATGCAGGACATACAGTTGTTGTGGATTCTGTGGAGTATGACTTTCATCTTCTGCCAAGTGGGATCATCAATCCAAAAGTCACTGCATTCATTGGTGAGACATCTCTAAAAACAATAGACAACACTGTAGTTATAGCCTTCTGACATATTGGAAGAATTACAGGATAAGGATTTTTTTCTACCTCAAACGCTCATAGACCTGAACTTCTGTACTGTCTTAATACTGTCTTAACTTAGTTGTGAAGTTTAGATTACAGAAGTTTCTTTTATTGGATAGTCTTTGTTCTTATCTGCCTATCATTGCAAACAGCTAGCTGCCCAGCATTATCTTCATTCTCCCATTCCCTCTTGTTTTCTCTACCAATTATTTCTTTTATTCTCAGAATTCCTCCCTTCTGTTTTAATCTTCAGCCCTGCTATATAACTCCAAGTACCTTTTGAAACATAGAACTTTCCTCCCTTTCCCATTAGATTGTGAAATGAATGCTGACTCCAAAAGACTTCTGCACTATATAGTTCTTACCAAGAAGTCTTGTCGGGAGAGTATATTAGAAGGTTGAAGGCAGTGGTAGTACTATGTTGTCAGGATCTATGATATGAAAAGGGGTTTAGATTGTCCTGTCTGCTGTCCCTACAAGCCTCCTTACCTGCCTCCCTCTCTTGGTATCCTGTTTCCAATCTTATGTGGTTTTTTCTTTGGATTGCGTGTGTGTGACCAACCTACTTAACAGTGCTGTGTACCCCTCAAAATTTCCTTCTAAAAATGAAGGTAAATATAAACCATGTCTACGCAGTGTTGTAACTGTGCATGTGCTTGTGCTCTGTTCATGAATCAGGTGAGTCTCTGGGTCACTAAAGGCTACGAGCCATCAGCACTTCCATCAGCTTTTCTGATGTCCAGAACTCCTGTCCCTTACACAGTGTACTTCTCCAGATCAGGACTCTATTGCCATGCTCTTCGTATTACTTCTTCCTGCATATCTGATTGCTTTGAACCCGTAGTCTTGTCTCTGAGCTTCATATGTGTGCTGTAGTCAGTGACAGTTTGCTAAATAGCATAGCAACTAAAGAGCCTCTGTCACTACTTACTTGATTCATAAACAGTACTTGCTGAATTCTTGGGTCCACCTTGTAGTGACTGTGTACTTGCAGTCAGCTTTAACTCTTTACTTGCCTCTCTTCTTGTGACTTGATAGTGGGATAATTTTGGATCAACTTGACCTGCCTCATACTTGCACAGAAATTGAGCTAATGGGCATGGAAATAGATTCCCTTTGAAGGGGAGGTTGGGATTTGAATTACTTCTAGTTTTGAGGGCTATGGCAGATGATAGTAATAGTCTCTTTCGATGTGCTACTGTAGTATGTTTCTTTAATAGGTTATTGCTCTTAATAAAAAGAGGATGCCCATTTGCCATGTTTTGTTTAGTGAACTTAGAGCCTAGTAGGAGAGACCTCATCCTTTAAAAATAAAGTAAGCAGGAGAGAGCTTTTTACAAATGCTCTTGTCTGTATTTGCTATCTCTTGGTCTTGTCTGTTTTGAAGTTTGTTGTTCTAGCTTCTTTTAGGTCTGCCTTGTTTAAAATCTCTTTTGGGGAAAAAAAAATAAAATAATCTGGTTTAGGATTTCACTTAGGGAAAGGGTTTATAGGTTCCCTATTATAGTTCTATTATAATACATTATTACTGTTGAGCAGGACTGAACCATGAAGGTTATAGTCCATAGAAGAAGTCTTAAATACTTTGTATTTTGGTGTTAGAATGCTTTTATGCATGTGGAATTACGTGATATGCCAACAGTTTCAAATGGCAGATCCCTTCATTCTTCAGCTAGATGTTATCATGCTAATAGTTTTGGATCTACTGAGTTTGGTTTGACTTTAAGATGGTTCAGTTTCTCTATATGGAAGTGCTCCTTCTTTGGCATCGGTGGTGCTAGTTAATTGGATAAGCTAGTAGTTTTTTCTAAGCAATGTGACAGCTGTAGGAAAGCAAGCTTGCTTTTCAGAGAGATTTTTCCTATGTTATTTTTGCTAGTCTGTTAACAACCCCAACTCTATATATGGAATATTCTGTGTCTATTTACAGCAGAAGAGCGCCTGGGGGGATGCTAGTGTTTATAATGATGATAGAAATGTGCTAAGCTTTTGAAAAAACAATAGGGTTATTAAGATGAAGTACAAAGAGGGAAGTTAATTTTAGACATGAGGAAGAGGAAGTTGCATTCTGGACTGTCCCACGATGCTGTTACTGTTTGTCCTGATCTAAATGGAAAGGTTGTTGAGTTTATTAAAAAGATTCAATTCATGTAGTTAGAAACACATAGTTTAGGTTAAATCAGTCTTTTACAGACAAATTCCTAAAAATAAAAATTGCAATGTCTTGAAAGTTTAAAAATGTAAATAAAATACTCTACATACAGAACCTGAAGTGTCTTCGAATTGTTTGGAATATTTTGTTTCATGTTCAACATATTTTGATAAATTTTGTGTAATGGTTTTCTTCAGGAAATGGTGTCGTAATTCATTTGCCAGGACTCTTTGAAGAAGCTGAAAAAAACTTAAAGAAAGGAAAAGGTGAGAAAATTTCAAGATATTACTCTTAAAATAGTTCACGGGGTCCTCCTCAAAAGATTTAGGTAGAGGATGCCTCTGCAGAGGTTACGTACAATGTGTTTTTCCAGAATTCTGTTTGGCTGCTGGGGAGGGGCCCTCATGGGAAGACAGACAAAAGGAGTTGCTGTACAGTTTCAGAAGAGAACATGTTCTAAATACGAATTATCTGCAAACATTTTTCTTTTCCTAAAGCAGTGAATTTAAGAAGTGAAACAACTTATAAAAGTGTTGTATGAACAGTGTCACCTGTTCATAGTCAGTTTACCTCTTTACCTTACTGTACAGTTTGATACATATTAATGTAAACAGGTGCTGTGGTAATCACTTCTTCATTCAGAACTCAGGTTTTAGATGCTTTCTGTCATGACTATGGCCATGCTTGGCAGCAGTCTACTAGAAGTGAGGTAAATCAGTGGTCTAGATAACTCAAAACCAACAGGCTGCTAGTTGATTACTGAAATTGAGGAACTAGTAGAATAGCTAGAATTCCTCCCCGGAATAAACCTGACTTTCCGCTTTATAGGCTAATGCCAAGTTTTAATTATTGAAATTCACAATCACAGATTGACTGATGATTAAACATGAGAAGTATTTATCCTTTACACATCAGAAGACAAAAATGAACTCATTTGAAGTATGAATGAACTCATTTGAACTATTTAATTTTGTCTTCTAAGGGCTAGAAGGCTGGGAAAAGAGACTAATAATTTCTGACAGAGCTCACATTGGTAAGTTCCTGTTTGTGGTTCGGGTTTTTATTGATTTTTTTTGTTTGGGGTTTTTTTGGTTTTTTGTTAATCTTTGTTTCCTCTGACCTTTCCATGGCAGTAAAAGCATGACAATTTTTACCCATCTCTTTATATAGCTACGTACATTTCTTTGGATTAAGTCTCCATATGCTGCTTAGTTTATTGAAGATCCTAGAGAAAAATAATTCACCACTTGGGACCCTCCCGGGTTGTATTCTACTGACTCTTTAATCCTATTCCATAGGCATAACCTAGTCAGGAAAGCAGGTTCACTTTCCAAGCCAATGATTAGAGGTGCAAAGCAGTCAAGAAACAGTTCAGAAGTTAGTTGACTGAAGGATTCATTTCCCGCTTTGGTGTAGCAGCATTGCTTATAGCAACTTTTCTGCTGGGAAACCATGTGACTGGGCATGACTTCAAAACTAACTGGCTTCCTACCAAGTAAATTGCCACAAACTTAAGAAAGGAGAGTTTATCAGAAGGACTTTAGGGATGGAGAGCATAGCTGCTGCCCTTCTGCAGGGAGGTCATCACTCTAGCGTTGGTTCCAGCCTGTGTTCCAGAGAACTCTACAGTTAGACCCTGTAGTGAAATAGTGTTTAGAGTCCAAACCACCAACACAGAGCTCCAGAGACTCTTCCTTTATCACTCCTAGGACATCTTTATTACATAAATTCATCCTTTAGATCTTTAGATATTGTAACATAATAGTTAGGTAACTGCGTGTATTAGGAAATGGGCTTATTGCTGCTCTAGTAATCATCTTCTGAAGATGCAAACATTTTAGGTCTTTCTCAGCTAAAAGCTTATAACACTGGAAAAAAGGGTTTGTCATTTAAAAAAAAAACTGGAACAGCTTAGTGAGTGAACATATTATTTCAGAATAAATATGTTTTTAGTTTGGAGTAACTGCTGGATTTTAAGTAGTTGAGTGACTGTTCCTAAGTTACTAAAATCCTTTCTGAGAGTAGAATCACTGTAGTTGAGTTACTTGGAAATTGCTAGATTATTAGGAAGGATGTTCTGCAGTGATTAGATTGCAGTAGCAATACTGTGAAGTTTTCATAGCTAAACAGGTCCTGAGTAAGAAGGACCAGTAACTGACTGTCACTCATAATCATTCAACTTCTTAACGTAAATGAATTTTCAGAATGCTTCGATTTAGATGATAATCTGGAGATGTTGCCTTGATAAATATGCCTTCTCTAAAATGGGTATTAGCTATCTGTGAGTGGTTAGTCTGTAACACAAAGATCAACCAAAAATAGGGTCAAGCTTCTGGGGATAATTTGATATTTTAAATTGTGGGGATATGTGGAAATAAACACAAAAATAAATTGGTAAGGTGAAGAAGGAACGCCACGCTTCTCCTAGAGAGACTAGGGTACTTATTAAATGAGTCTGTTTCATGCAAGTTTTCAGTCTTTCCTCTGTAACATGTAGACTAGTTGTTTAACTTTTGGGAGATAGTACTTAAGAAAAATAAGTTGGCTTCTGCCGACCTGCAAGCTGTTGCACCACTGCTTGTATTTGGCATGAGTCTTGTCAGTTGTTTACGGGGTTTGTTTTGGTTTTTTTTCATTCATGGTAGCCAAAGAATTGGTGCAAGGAATACTTTGCATAATCTTTGTCATGAATAATATGTAATGCTTTAAAATAATTAGGGCTTGTAAAGATGACTTCTGTTTGCGTAACATGTTAGTGGGAGCTTTTGTATTTTCAAATGTATTTTAATTCATGTTGTCTAAGACATAAAACTAAAATGATTTAAGAAATCTGTAGAATGAATGAGAATGTGAACTTAATGATCCCACTTCAAATTTCAGAAGTATGTTGCTTTTTACTATAACCTGTTTTCCAGGATTTTTTTTCAATTGCGTGTTTTTTGTCTGTTGTCCATACATTCTTTGGGGCCCCTACAAAGCTGAAATAAATGGCTTAGTTATTCTGTGGGAGGCGTATACACAGTCTGCAAGTATTCTACCAAATAAACACTTTACAAAATAAAAAAAAAAGTCTCTGAAAAACTTCAGAACTCTTTCCTGTGGAAAAAACGTAACCTGAAAAAGAGAAGAAAAAACTTTTTATTTGCCTCTCTTCAGTGTACATAATTTTGTTTTTCACATTGATAAACAGGGTTAGTGTTGGTTTGAAGAAACCATTGCTGATACAGTAATTTCCTTCACACAAATTTTCTACTTAAGCTATTTTTATTTTCTTAGTATTTGATTTCCACCAAGCTGCTGATGGCATCCAAGAGCAACAGAGGCAAGAACAAGCAGGAAAAAAGTAGGTAGTTTTATTTTGTCAAACATGGGATGACTTAGTACAAACGTATGACTTATTACACTGGATTTCTCTTATTGTTTGTCATCAAGTTTTAAAAAAGTATTCATTATCCTTGTAACTCTTCGATGTGGCATACACACGGATCATTTCTTACACTTTTGTCCTCCAGTGGCTACCAAAATATTATATCCTGAATGAAAGGGTTGTGTCTTGGTATTTTGCCTTATGAAAAAGTTCATAGTTCCTAATCCCTTTATAAAAAGGGTTCCTGCTTCCTAATGTTTTGTTTCCTGGAGGTATTTGCTTCTGTAAAAATATATTTCCATTTATGAAGATTAAAGGGCCCCCTTATTGTCTTCAAATAACTGTAGGGTCTGATATGACTAATTTGGTATCTTGTGGTGCTTCATTTCCAGCCAGGTTGGACAGGGTTTTGAGCAATGTGGTCTAGGGGAAGGAGTCCCTGCCCATGGCAGGGGGATTGGAACTGGATTAGTCTTTAAGGTCCCTTCCAACCCAAACCATTCTGTGATCCTGTGGTTGCCAGAAGTGTATGTAAACATTCACATTTTCTACTACATGCTGCTCCTGACTTTCTGCAGGTTTTGAAACTTCTAGAAACTAGTAGCTATGTTTCTAACTTGTGATTTCCAAGTAGGTCATTAGTTCTTGGAATGGGGAAAAGGCTGGTAGAATTAATGGTGTGACATGTCTGCAGCTGGAAACTCATGTAGCATTATAACCTTTTAAGATACCAGTAAACTTAATCCCTCTTCTTGGAAATTTGTCTGTGTGGATGGAAAGTAATTGAGTCTTCCTTGCTGAGACCTCTAAGAGGTATCATCCATGACAATAACCTTTAAGAGAGTATCTGATTTTGGCATATCTTGTTTCACATAGGTTGCTGTCAAGTGATAACTTGTCAGTTATTCTTACATTGGGTCATTTTCACACTTGACTGTCCTGTACCAGCTGTCTCATTACCTGTTATTTTAGGAATTAAAGAGTAAACAGAAAGAACATACATATATACCTATATATATGGAAGAACATATGGTGTTTGGGTTTGGGTTGGGTTTTTTTATGGGCCAGTATGTATAACAGCATTTCATTTTATGCTAAGGATGTATTAGATTTAAAGAAAAAGCACTTCAGTGTTATATCAAGAATAATTCCTGTTGTTATCTTTTGAAAGTTTGGGAACTACCAAAAAAGGAATCGGTCCAGTATATTCTTCAAAAGCAGCTCGAAGTGGACTCAGAATGTGTGATCTTGTTGCTGATTTTGATGAATTTTCAGAGAGGTAATTTCTGTATTTTAATGCACAGTTATAAGCCTAGTTTTCAGTTTCTGGGTAGTACCCTGGATAAGCAGTTACATCTGATTGCTGTTACTTTTTAATTAAAATTTATTCTAAAATATGAAGATAATTTTATTTATAATTTTGTTAAATTATTTATTTCTATTTATTAAAATATTTTATTGTTAAATCACCAAATAATTGCAGATATGTAACCACTAAAACCTAAGGTTGGGGGGGGGCTTGAGGAGGAAAACGAAAAACCTTAGTGAAGCATTTTTGCCTTCCAGGTTCAAAGTGTTAGCCAATCAGTATAAAGCGATTTATCCTACCTTAGAGATAGATATTGAAGGGGAATTGAAAAAGCTCAAGGTAAGCCTGCTTCTGTCTGCTAAATGATAAAATCACTGTGTGCAGTTACTGATATGTAAACTTCTTGGTGACTGATATTCATGCTTGTGTGAGGAGTTAAAACATAATACATAGCATGGGAAACTGGTATGTGTCAGATTTAAGGAGTCTGCTAGTTGCTTTAAAGACACTTTTCACCCTGCTTTATGCAGCATGTCAAAACTTGGTTTCGAGAGAAATATTACAAACTTTAAGTAGAAGGCTGGTACAGGGAGAGTTATTTTTGGCTTCCACTTGCTTGGGAGTACTTAGTACTTAATGTTTGTCTTACTTTAAATTATACCTACTGCACTGGAGTTGTATTTTTTTGTCAATATGTAGACCTAAAAACCAGTTACAGTTGGGTGGTTTATAATGCATTATAGTTTACCTAATACACATTAAGATTAAAGAATATCTGAAATTTGTTGTTAGGCTGGAAATATAATACGTATTCATATCTTTAGGAAAATTACTTGCACTTAACATTTGTTTTGTGCTAATGCACTTGATTAAATTCTGAATGGCAAAGTGTTTTATTTCATGTGAAGTGAATCATTAGAATGAGAACTTCCATATGTTCTTATGGGGAAAAAGGCTGTGTATCAAGTGTTAATCTGGCTTCTTACATTCAGATACTCAGTGGCATTCAGGCATTTGACCCTTAATTCCAATAAATAACTTTTTACTTACAAACATATCTGTGCATATATATATATACAGGCATGTGATATATACATCACAAATTAATGCTGCTTTACGATTGTGTGCATTTATTGGCTTTAGGTGGCCAGAAGTAGAACTCCCTACATGCTATTTTTGGGAGAGAAATTTCAAACACTTGGAAATGAAATACCAAGTACAGTAAAGTGTTGTGATTAGATTCAAGCTTGACTATTTCTAAAGCATTTCAGAAGTTTTAATTTTACTTTGGGTTTTTTTTCTTTCTTTTTTCCTCTCTTCCCCCCCCCCCCTTTTTTTTTTCCCCTTTCTCTTCTCCTAGGAGGAGTCTACATGTCTATTGGATAAATCTGAGTCTAATCTTCTTCCTTACCCTGTTCACATGTTACGGCATATTCAGCATTTCTTTGTTTGCTTTTCCTTTTCAAAAGGAATAAGAGCATTGTTGTGAGGGATCAACAGCACTTGTACTCTGGCTGGCTTTATCATAATGAAATTATACTGTACGATTGTGTTTTGTATTATTCAGGGCTGCATGGAAAAAATAAAACCAATGGTGAAGGATGGTGTTTATTTCATGTATGAGGCTTTACACGGACCACCAAAGAAGATCTTAGTAGAAGGTGCAAATGCAGCACTGCTGGACATAGATTTTGGTAGGTATAACCTTTTTTGAGACATATGTTGCTATATACTTACGTTGTGAAAGAGGAACACTAAATATAAATTCTTTTGTGCTTAGCTGTTCTTGTGGCAGAAGGGGTTTATATTTTGGAAGAACAGTACTCTCTCTGACTAGCAAATAATTAGGGGGGAGTTTCTCATTCTTTCAAAAAGCTTTAGACTCTCCCAATATTGATTATTTGAATGACAGTAAAGATCAGGTGACTCTTCTTAAATAGTATACTGTTACTTCAGTGTCTGTAAGTTTCATATGAAATAACAGTTACAGTATACAGTATAAGTCTATGGAAAACACTTAAGAAAAACGGAGAGCTTTGAGAGGCAGAGTATATGTACAACATATTGTTGACTTTTGAAGAATCAGTTTATGGGTTTCTTTTTTAAACCCCTATACATAACGATTTTTCACTTTTTCACGATGTAAGGAATCTGGATTGCTAATGAGACAAGAGTGAAAAGATTATCCCAATAAATTTGAAATTATAAATGGTGCCGTTTTTCTGAAACACTGTAATTTTACTGATAAATTTAGAAGCTTCTTGATAGAAGCAGGTTTTTTTAAGAAGATTGTTACTATATTCTGAGGACAGATAAATTATTGTACCTCTGTGTAGGCATAAGCAGCCAGTCTGATGGCCTCCTCCATTTTGTCATGGTTTTCTGTAGTTTCACAAGCCTTGTAACTGCATCATTATTTTATTGTTGGAAAGATGCGTAAGCCTGAAATTGAATCCTGTAAGGACCACTGTCAAACAAATACAACATTGGCATGCACTCTGCTGTCAACTGATAGGAGATCTCATAATAGGGCATTTTCAAACATACTGAGTTTGAATGCCTCCTCTTTTAAGAGGAAGATCTGTTTAAGACTAGTCACTGTGAGTACGAAGTTTTCACGTATTGCAAGAAACTTCCTTTTTTAGTAAGTAAAAAAAGGAAAGAAGTCTTCGCTGTCACAGGGAAATGTTTGATGCAAAAGTGAGATACTTGCAGAAAACTGTAGGGGGGGGATGTTTTTTGTAAGTAGCAAGGGTTTTAGATTTCATACAAGTATAGAAAACAGAATCTGAAACCCATCAGGTATGTCTGTAATATGTATACAGTTGTTTGGGTCACTTAGATATTCTCTCCTGCCTGTGCTGTGAGAACCGCAGAGAGAGAATGTTTGCTCTCTTTAGGCAGGTAATTACCAGTGGAGTGGATACACGGGGTAATAATAGACATGTCCTAGCCAAAAGATTTAATAATGCCAAATTTGATTATTGATCATTCTGAATGAGGCTATTTCCTGCGCCTTGGTGCACAGAAGCCTTCACACTGAAGTGACTTATGAATGTGTGCCTGTTGGCAGTGAAGATGGTGAACTCCCACCCAGCCTTGCAGCCCATCCTGCTTCTCTGGAGTGAGTAAGGAGGCTCCATGTGCATGTGCCTGCAGGTGTAGGTGCGGTGGGTGTATGAGGTCTTCTGTGGTCTTCCTCACTCCCTGAGGATAAACACAGAATCATTAGGGTTGGGCAAATGTCAGTATACTGGGCTGAGTGCTGAAAATGGGCAAGAATTGTCTTACTGACTCTGACATTCACTAACTGTATTTGCCTGTTGGTAAAGAAAAGCTCAGCTACTGTGTGCTAAGAAAGATAAAGACTAATTACTGTTTGCAAACTGCTGTTACATATCACCTGTAAGCCTGTGTCTTTCTCTTGAGAGATTTGAGATAAGCTAGAGAAAAAGAAGCTAGAGATATCTGAAGCTAGTCAGCAAAGCCTCACTGAAGAGTCTCTGAAGGATTTTTACCTTTTAAAGTTGTCTATATTGCTTTCAGTTCCTTTTGTCTCGGCTGTTCCTACTTCACTCATCCCTGACTCTTATACCAAAAGAAAAAAGAAAGTCTGAAGCGTAAGGTAGACTTTCTGATTTATATGCAGTTACTTCGTGGCTGAAGCATTTGTTCACAATTCAAAGCAACCAAGGACTGGCATGCCTACAGAAGCTCTACTGTTACTTAGAAAACAACAACTTTTTTTTTTTTTTTTTTAAGAAAAATTGCTTTTAAAAAAGTGTAAATCTAAGGATTTTGAGGTGTTTAACTCTTTTCTCTTTGCTGTCCAGGCTGCTTTTTAAATGAGGGCTGAATATTTAACTAGAGACAAACTCACCACTAATGAACTATACTATATCTCAGGAGTCATGTATTTATTAAAATCTTTAACTGTGGAAATAAATTTTTTATTTATTTAATCAAAATTATTCTTCTCCGAATTCCACATTTCTTTACAATTTCTTATCCTTACAATGTGCTGACCAGTTCATTCAGAATTGTTATGTGGTCAACTTTTGCCTCTGTACCAGTTGAAGTGGTAGGATTTCTACCTTTTTCACTAAAGAAGGATCAGACAATGTACCTCTAGAGCTGAGAGCTGGTTAAATATGTTCTTGACTGCAAAATACTTTTATTGTGTGTTTTGGTTTTTTAATGTTCAGGTAAGCGCAATGCAAGTACTGTTCCTTATCAGGTTAGATTGACTTTAAAAAAAATAAAAATAATAATTAAAAAAACCACCAAAACCAACCAACCGAAAAAAGAAAAAAAAAAAAAACCAACCCCACAACAAAAGAGTTTAAAACCTGTGTTTTAGTAAGTTTTTAAAATCAATTTTTTTTTTTTTTTTTTAATAGGCACATACCCTTTTGTGACTTCATCAAACTGTACAGTTGGAGGTGTGTGTACAGGCCTGGGCATGCCACCACAGAATGTTGGGGAAGTGTATGGAGTTGTGAAAGCATATACAACAAGAGTTGGAATTGGTGCCTTTCCTACAGAACAAGATAATGTAAGTATTATCAGCCCTGGATGCGACCTATAACTGGGTGAAATAACTTGGTGTGTCTGTCCATTAAGTCAGTGTTACTGGTTAAATGCAAGTAGATGGTGGTGTAGTTGGATGTCTTATTCTTCTGATTCTAGACTGAGTTTACAGACTGCCAAATCTGATTATCAGTTTCTCAGACCTTCTTGTGGAATAGAAGGCTGGAGCAGGAACAAATTTTGAGAGATTGGTTCAAATAGCATATTCTTGAATTAGAAGTAGCATTTTGTATTTCTGTTTTCATCTCAGTGGACAACTTTGTGAAAAACTGAGGGAAGAACTTTTAAGGTAATTTACAATATTGTAAAATGTTGTTAAGTATACACCTGCATCATGTATTGCAAATAATAATTTTAAAAAAGCTCATACAATAGTATTACTCTTTGTTAGGAAATTGGAGAGTTGCTGCAAGCAAGAGGTAAAGAGTTTGGCGTTACCACTGGTAGAAAGAGAAGATGTGGCTGGCTGGACCTTGTGTTACTCCGATATGCCTACATGATTAATGGATTTACTGCGTGAGTTATTTTGACACCTTTGCTGGTAACTTGACATAAAATAATGAAATGCTACAGATTACTGTAAATTGTAGATAGCCTAGTTAGTAACATTCAGACTGTTAGTGTTGATTTGTTGGTTGTTTTGATATTTTGCTGAATTAACTGTCCCTAATTTTTCCTAGCATTAAATGTTTTCATATTTGACGTTTTCATACTCGTAAATTGTTCTTTCCTTTTACTTGTAACACATCGTTATTTCCTATTTAAAATGATCCAAGAAGCCCTTACATATCTTAGTACTTAAAGCTTCAAGCGACCCCAACCCCAGCTATCCCACCAAACCAAATCAAATGCCTTGCAAGGGCCTTAAAACCTGATACAGTTTGTGGGGTTTTGTTTGTTTGTTTTCAAAGTAAGACAGATGGGAACCTATCAATGTCTTCAGCTGTATGTGTAAATACAGAATATTTGGATATGAATTTGGGATTTTAATTAAGATGGAAAATACATGTCTGAAACAAAACTGGTATGAAATTTCTGGTAGATCAGACTGTAAATATGTGCTTTACTTAACTCTTCATATTTTTCTTGTCCTTTGTATTTTTTTATTTAAGATAGGATGCAGCCAGGTATTTACGGAGCCAGTGTTTGATTATTTTGCTGCCTTCAGTGTAGGACAGGAACATTTGGCAGAGGACAGGAACAGACATTAACAGGCATCGTGCTATGAAACCATCTTAAATGAATGGTCATAAAGTATCTTGGCAGCACTGTGTTCAATTAAAATTCTAACACTTAAAGCTATAGACCAGTATTTTAATTGGAGAATAGCTGTTCTTTGAATTCTGCCGTTTTCCCAAAGTACTAGATCTAAGGACTAGATTAAACAAAAAGGCTGTTTAAAGTTTTCTCTTTTTTTTCTTTTTTTAAGTCACACCAGATAAATTGATTAATGCCAAACAAGCTATTTTTGTAAGGAAAGACAGTTTATTGCAATGTGCAGGAATCAGTTTTTCTTTTGGTATTTTTACAATGTGAGGAGAGTTGAAAGCTGTCAAACTTGTTTAACCAGAGTAATGTTTCTTTATAGATTGGCACTTACCAAATTGGATATCTTGGATGTATTTCCAGAAATCAAAGTTGGTGTTGCATACAAACTAGATGGTGAAATCATACCTCATTTTCCTGGTAAGACTGCTTGTTTAACAATTTTAGATTTTCATGACATGTAATCTGATACTTAAATACATTTGATTTGTAAAATTTATGGCAAGAATGTGTTACTTCAGCATCAAGCCATTAATGTTTTCCCAGATGCACCAGAAACATCCTGTACTCGTACCCTAAAGACACCTGTACCAAATACTGTCACTTGTCTACTAGAAGATGCAAAGTGCTATATAAAGCTTCTTAATCATATGTTGTTATGGCTTTATCACTTTCTTTTAATACAGCCTGCATTACCTTCAAGCTAATTTGGAAGCTTGTTTCACACTCTAAACCCAGTGTCTTATTCCCACTACTATATTCATCCCCTCTTCTAGCAGAACAAGTCTTCATTTAAGCACGTGGTGAACCACATGAGAGAACTGATCCAGTTGAAAAGCCAGGTTTTTCCTCTTATTGTGTTATTTTTCTGACAGTTCAGTTCCCTTTAATGGTTTACAAAGCAGCCAAAAACCCGTTACGCATACGCAATAGAAAAGAGGGAAGAGGGGTGGGGGAGGAAATGAGCAGTTAGTTTAGGTGAAAGCAAGCATATTTTCTAATGCAGGACTGACATACATCAGCTTAGCATGACAGAAACTATAGTTCCTGAGGAGGACAGTGGTCATTCTAGTGATCATTTTTACCTGAAAGATGTACCTGCGTGTTAAAGTATTCAAATGTCACAAAAACATTGTTTTCGTGGATTGTCTGTTTGCTATAATAGAGATACTCCAGAAAAAGGAAGAGCATTAACTAAAGTACTAAGGATTGGGCTTTCTGATTTTCCAATGTGTGCGTAGGTGCCTGTTTCCATTCTAATTGTTATCTCAGGGTTTGAGGCTGATCAGTCATAGGTTACAAATTTTCATACGATATCATCAGCAGAGAACTTTTTGTGTGTGAGATCAACTGGAGTAATCAGATATAACTCACAGCAGGATTTATGTAAAATAAAGATGTAATTATGTATAAAGGAACAGTGATGATCTGCCAGCAGTCCTTGGAAATAGCACATATCTGTTAGAGAAATTCATAAGGAGTTAACAAAAAAATCTCCATGTGCTTAGGAGAGTTCTGAAATTGAGTTGCCCTCCATTATCTTCAAACAAAAGTGTCCGTTACAGTTTGAATGTATATGGAATGACATGGTATGACCTTTTATTCAGGATGTTTAGTACTCATCTTGCACTAAACCGTGGAGTGCTTTTCCCTTTGTAAGACTCAGCTATTTTCTGATTGATACACTTATCAAAATAATAATGAAATTATTGTGTACTTTAGATGGCTTTTGTACATAGTAGGGATGGTGCATTTGAATTGAGAATTACTCAGTAAATGCTTCATCTATAGCCCTGTCATCTGACCTGGGGGCTATTTGGATTGTCTTGTACTCAAGCCAGGAGGACCTTCTCTGGCAGTCCATTGTTAAAGATGATGCAAACAGGAGGTCATATTTTCCAGTATTAAGACTTAAGCGATTTTTCATTCATTGAGTCTCTCTGATGGGACCAGAATCTTGTTACAACTCCATTTTTATTTGTTTGTTTGTTTGCTTGCTGGGTTTTGTTGGTTTTTTGTTTGAGGTTTTTTTTAGCTTAGATTTTGTGGGCATTTCATAATCTCCTGTGAAGAACTGAAAATGTCTTGTAAATTTACAACTGACTTCAGTTTGTATCATTGAGGCTGTAGTCTTTTGCTAGGGAGCTGGCCAGTATCTCCAGTTCTGTTCAGATATAGGAGGTTATGAAAGATGGAAGTCCCTGCTAGCTCCGAGCTGATCAGTTTGAAAGGAATGTGAAAGCCGTGGTCTAGTTCTGCTAGTGCCTCCTGTCCAAGTTCACACATCAGTTGACCTCAGCATGGACAGACACAAAAAACCACAGATCCTTAGGAAATTGCGAAGTTATTTTGGAGAAGCTTTTTTTTTCCTCTTGTGCTCTTTCTCTGAGAGCTAAAAAGCTAGGACACTGTTCTAGAGGCACCTTTGATCTGACTTCTATGACTATTCTTATGTTCAGTTTCTGGAAATTCATGGAGAATCTTTCTCTTACAGTGCTGCCAAGATTCCAAATTTCAGCTATTCTTTTTGAGTTGGAAGTAATAACAGCATATTATTCCATCTCCAAATTATAGCACCAGACTGCAAGATACCATTGTATTTGCTCTCTCTGTTATCTAATTCAGCTGTTAATAAGGATTTTTCCAGAAAGCCTAAAAGATAAATCCCCTAATGGGAGAACTGAGAGAAATCTAGATGGTGAATACATCTGTTATTACACTGAGATCAGTTTATGGCTTATCTTTACCTCACATCATCTTTTGTCACACTTGCTGGAGCAAAATGAGATAATCATTTGAAACGTCAAGAAATTTATTCCTTCTTTATTTTCCTCTCTTTTGGGGAGGTAAGGAATTGAACTACTTCAGAGTAATGGAAGATTGTAGACAAGATGAGACCATTCAGTTCTAAGTGCTTTCAGCTATCTCTTAGCTAGCCTCATCAGAAAGGCTGCAAAGTAAAAATGCCTGTGGGCTTCTGAGATCAGATGTTCAGTCACTTTCCCTTTTCAGAAGGAGGGAGGCTAGAGTCTTATTCAAGACCATCTGCATTGCCCAGACATTAGTTTGTGGTTTTGCACTTTGAATATAGCTATTCTATTTTAGAGATCACCTGGGCAGCAGACACCACCTCGGTTGTTGATGACGTTGTTAAACGCTTATCCTTGGCCTCTGCACCCAACATTCTTAATATGCCTGTCTGTTTGTCCTAATTGCAACAAGTATTGATGCAGGATCATTTGCCTTAACCTGTGAACACCTTAGTCCAAAAATAGTGCATTTTTTCACTGTTACAGGCTTTGAAGTCAGTAGAGTCCTCTTTCACCTTTACTCAAAATGCCTAGTTCATAAAGGCTATCCTTACAGCATTGCTACTATTGAACTCTTCCTGCACCAGGACAAATTATTCAATATGCTGAGCCTAAATTTGTTGGCTACACACACTCTGCAGGGGATTGGCTGTGATTTCATATTTGCACCTCTACTGTGCCTCTTGCACCTAAACCCCTTTCTCAGGTTGACTAGCTGCCTTTGCAGGAGTGACTTGATCTGAGATGTGGAGCCTACATAACGTTAATTACAGTGCCTTGGGCAGAACCCTGTCTTTTTCAGGAGGGCAGGAATGTCTGGCACCTCCCGTTTGTTGTTATAAATGTGTTTTGACCATTTTCAGGCTTAAGGATTTTGTTTCACTGGCTAGTGTCATTCCAAGATTAATGTTCAGATAATTACTGGAATGATTCAATTCCAGAACTGTGTGCCTAGCATCTTTTCCAGTACCTGAAATCATCACAAGATTCAGAGTTAGTGGACAGCACTGTAGCAAGTTACTAAATGAAAGACAAAATAGAATATACTCATTGATTCTATTCTGAGAAGTAATTGGAAGAGCTACTGTTCATACATCATGTGGGACTCCACACTGGTTGAAAAATTTGTTGTATAGTTTTGGGGCAGAAGGTCTGTGGGCATCAGAAGTCTACTATGTATAAACTACATCTTATGACTATGTTTGCTTAGTAAAAAGTACACTCCTATGCCATTCTAAAATGTGTTTTAACTGCCTGATACTTACAAGCTGGTGCCTAATTTTGCTTTCACATCACCAAGTTCCCTTATGAAGGCAGAATTGGATTTTGGTATTTGGGGGTGGGGGTGTGAATCAACAGTTTTGGGAATTACTTTTCCTGAAAAGTTGTTTTCTGAACTGAAAAGATTGCGGTTTGAGCAAAATGCATGCATGTGAATGCAGGTCCTGGAATTCCTGAAGTCCAGATAATTACTGGATTCCGCCCCCCTCCCCCCAACAAAAAAGGGCACTTCAACACCTTCAGTTGTGGTATTATCTTATGAGTAAACCTTTTTGTATAAGAAAAGAATAAAAAGCTTTACAGTTACGTGTTTAGTGGTAGAGAATATATGATCTTAGTGGACATAATATTTTTGTTCCTGTTTGCTTCTCAGCCAACCAGGAAGTCTTAAATAAAGTAGAGGTTCAGTATGAGACACTCCCAGGATGGGATACAGACATATCAAATGCAAGGACGTTTGACGAGCTGCCTGTAAATGCACAGAACTACGTTCGCTTCATAGAAATGGAGTTGGGTGTTCCTGGTGAGTAAAAGAGGTCTTGGTGGTGGTTTGGATTTTTCCTGCTCCATGAAACCTACCTTTTACTTTGTCCTAACGAACATACGAAATACTGAAAACTAGTTTGTAGCTGTGCTTATTCTGATGTACCTGGCGATACTAATAATTATTGCTTTACTTCTTTTTATCTATCTATTTAGCTATTGAATTGAAAAATTTCAAAAGTTTTAATACACATTCTTTCTTCGGCTTATGTAGTTCTTGTTCAACGAGATTTTAATAACTTCAGTGTTTCTCACATTGGTTATAATAGGGGTTTAGTTCTGCTGCAGTTAAAAAGTCAGTGAGATTACTGGTATATTAGTTGGACTGAATATATGTAACGGTAAGAAGTCCTAAACTAACAAATTTTTCTTATGCTCCTTAATAAAGATGTGGTTACATCCAAAACTGGGAGTTAGGAGATGATGCATATCTTTTTTGACAGTTTCTGTGTATCTTTTTTTTCCTGTGATCTGGAAACTGATTTACTTGTTACGGCAGCTTCAGGACCTTCAAGTCTGTTCCTGCTTTTCTAAGTTACGAATGAATGCATTCTTACGTTGAGAACAATAGCTATAGTTACAATTTCTTAATGTACTAATGGTATATGCTGTGTTTATCTCCAGGCTATGATACTTAAAACCTTAAGCGCTTAAGAAGATATGTTTGTATCTTAAGATACAATCCGATCTTGCTTTGTATTACTTACTATAAGTTTGCTTTTCTCTCCTGCAGTTAAATGGATTGGAGTAGGGAAGTCCAGGGAATCAATGATCCAGCTGTTTTAAAGATTTCAGATGCATGGAAGAAAGCACACTCCTCAAAAGACTGCTCATTCTTAAATGCATTAGTAGCCCGCAAAGCAAAGATGTTGGAAAGATAGATTCTTGCATGGAAAGAAATGCTAGAGTTGATACCCCCAAATCAATCGCTACACCTGAAAGAGACTTTAACATGAACCTGTATCAGTTCTTGTTCAACTGCAGTTTCCAGGACACTTGTCACTGTTGTTCAAGGTGCCATCAGATTTTTTTTCTTTACCTAATATCTACTTCATAATGTAATTCCTGTTTGAAAATCTAAGGCAGCATTACTTTCATGACTTTGTCTTTGTTATCCTCTCTCTGCTTTCAGCGGTGTTACTTCCCTGAAATTTTAGACAGTAAAAATAATGCAGTTTTGCACAGATAGTTTTACATCCTCATTATTTGTATTCCTACAGCTGTTGTATTCTTAATAGCTGCTCTTGTGAGTGATTAAAGAGGGGGGTTCTGATTTTATAATGCTATAAATGCTGTCTAAATTATTGTGATCTGTTTTTTTTTTTTTAAAAATGTGATGCCAAGTTGTTAAGAATGTCCGGGTTTTTTTAGCTATGTAACACAGAAAACTTATTCTTTGTAACTCACAGAGGACTCTCAAGTGTTTACCAGGAAGTGTGCCCAGAAAGTTGGAAAACTGATATTGTAAAAAGTTCATTTGCAATTATTAAAGAACCATTCTGATTTTGAGTTAAATGTTTTATAATGTTACTAATTTTTTTTTTCTGGTATTTTAAAAACCCTGTGCTTCTCTACTTCCCAGGCATATATCTCAAACTGTTTCCCTAATTAAATGAGGTTATATTTATATTTGGTGAGAAGTCTAACATTTTGATGCCCTTTTAAATTCCTTTCTATGTAGCCAATAGAAGATCTTTCTCTGGAGAACTAGCAAAGCACAGACACTTTTGTAATTATAAATTGAAAATGCTTCAGAAATAACATTTAAACTATTCAATGTATTTGCTTTGGAGAAAGGGAATATAACAAGTATTCACCTCGACATCTGACATATTTTGGCGTATTAGTGTTGGGCAATGTTCTAGGATTAATTTATAACCATTATTCTATATTCCGAAGAATCTGATTTCTTTTGGCAACAGCCCAATAATTACATACTCTCCTTCCAGATTTTTTGAGAATGACTTGGTTTTTACACTCTATGCTATGGTATTCATGTGCTTCCTTTTTGCTTAAGAGAAAACATAATTTGTTTCCTAAAAACAAGTTTGTGTCAGGGTGGGGCAGTAGTTTTAGTTTAGTAGATTTCAGCCACGCAGGTGAATATAATAAACTTTTAAGGCAACATAAAAGATATGAGGCCCTCCAGAGAATGTCTTAGGTAACCAGATGTTACCTGAAATGAAATAGGTTTGGATTGATGGTGCTGTTGAGGTATGCAGCACAATGTTTATGTTCAATTGACATGAAATAAAATGGCTTGTCAACAGGGAAGGAACAGGAGGGCTAAAAGATAAAACATTTTAAAACTATTTCAAAATATTTAAGGAGCATTTTCAATCTAATTTTTTGCATGTGACATAGCAGTTAGCAGGGGGTGTAATATGTGAAAAGAGGAGGATACTGCAGAATGCTGGAAAATTGGCAAATACTTTTGAGAAGCCTTTGTATCAACATTGCATGTAAAAATCATTCTCTTCGGCATTAAAAAACAACTTCATGCTCAGTTTTTTCTGGAGGGGATGCGGGTCTAGTTTTGCTGTCAGCCTTGCAGTCCAGGGGAGAAGCATACCATCACTCCCTAGCTGAACTGAAAAAACTTCTTCCTAATTCCCTGATGAACAGGAGGAGGGATATAACTGTGAAACATAAATTCCAGTGCTCATGTAGAAGGAAAAAAAATAATTACTCTTTTCTAGGCGATGAAGGGAATTGACTTTGCAATATGAACAGTAGGTAATAATTACTAAGTATTCTTGTCTTCCTGTAGCTGTAGGAGGCACCAAGGGAATTTGTGCTGTCAGTGAAACTACCAGCCAAGGACTGGGGGCTTAGCTGGTTCAAGGAGTGAGTAAATAAATGAGGACATGCTTTCCTTCTACAGTGAGTGAATAAATGAGGGCTTACTATGTAGTTGTGTGTCACCTCTGCCAGGCAGACACCTTCAAGTTCAAGGGCTGTTTCAGTTCTTCCACTGTTGTAACTCCACTGTACAAACCACTTTTGGTTTTTGGTTGAGGAATTCATATTCCCAGATGCAGCAGGATTTCTAAGCAATATAGCTGTAGCCTAAAGTGATACAAACTATTTGTGCGGTTAAAGAAACAAAAGAGAATTGTCTTGGATGCAAGTGTGATTTATGTTCTTTTGCTTTCTTTTAAGTTCAGTGAGTTTTTTCTTTGATCCTTCCACTCATGTGCAGGCCTGGAAAGCTGAAAACATCCTACCTTGTCCAGATAATGTGTGGTCCAGGATCTATTGGTGTATATTTACACTCATGACCTGGAATGAAGAAGTTTTCACTTTACATTTCAGGTGGTTAAACTTGGCACTTGTAAAGCATATTGGTTTGTCCCTGAATGCCAGTTTTGCCTAAGTTTTCCTGCAGTGAATTCTTGGACTGGTGTACAAACACTTCCCCGTGTCAAAGAATGGTTATAGAATGGTTACATCTTGCCAGACTCCACTCCCCCAAAAGCTACTTTTGCTATCCTTCATTTCATTTGTATGTATAGGGAAAGAAGCTGGGGTGCGTTACCACCAACCTGAATGTTGTGGAAACAAATACTAGAAGTTACGGAGGCTGTTTCAAGTGCTGTATGCTCTGGTCTTGAAACCATGCTGTGTTCAATTGTGGAAGCAAGGAGGAAGAAGAGAACAGCAGCCTCATACTCTTACCACCAGCTGTGTGTTTAGCAGGAGCAAAGTTAAATGGCTTTGAAGGCAGTTGTAGTTTTTTCCCTAGACAAAACTCACTGTTCTGCTCCCCCCCACCCTTCATTAGTCAGGAGCCCTTTGGCCTCCGAGGAATTGCCATGCTCATTGGCAAAAGGCTTTTGGTTGTCTGTCACAGGTTAGTAGTAAGCTGTAATAAAAGGAAAAACCTTTGTACTTCAATGACGAGCATGTATTTCTCAGGCCCTTCCTGTATATTCCCTTCCTCTCTGAAGTCCCTTCTGTTGCTAGCATGTAAGAGGAGAGGATGGCAGCATAAGATACTGAAATCGATTCCTCTCCAAGTGTCCCCTCCTGCTAATGGGATGTTTTCAGGAGACACAGATACCTGTTAGACCTGACAAGGCTGATGACAGACAAGGTATTTTGATCTCACGCCATTCTTGCTGCCACTGAAATATTTGTGAGACTGGTTCTCCTAGGCTTGTGCTGTACTGCAGCATTTAATAGCCCTTATGTCCCTACGGTTTAGTGAGCCTCCTTTACTAACTAAATAGGAGGGGAAGTGAGGGATACTTCTGCTGCTTTAGCCTTTCCATTTGTCTTCCATGTGTAATTGGGTTTTGGCATGCAGCTAATGGACAAAACCTTTGGATAAAGTGGCAGACAGATAATGTTGATGTAATGCATGACAGCTGCTTTCGTCTGTCATCATCCAAAATCTACTTTCTAATAGAAGATCATAGTTTCCTTTTGCTGTCACAGCCAGCTCCCTTAATGAAACGTAATCAAAGGTTTGGCTGGTTTAGAAAAAGTAAAATGTAAAGTAGCTGGGAATGTCTGGTGCGTTGTCTCCCACCCATACTGTTTCTCTAAAACAGTGAACCTGAATAAACCTAGTGGTATAGTTATCAAGCACACTTCTTTTGGTGCATGACAGCTTTAGCTATTTATGGCAGGCTGCATAGACAGATATTGCATTATTTGCAGAGACTTAAAGTTTGAAACCATTCTTCATTGGTCTGAGGGTTACAACTTATTTGACATGTCATCTTCAAAATACCTTGCAAGAAATAGACACTCAAATATCTTTCATTCACCTTTAAAGCGATGATGTGGAGTTAAATCCTATTGTTCTTCAGTGCCACTTTAGAATTATTAAATGTAATTTCTTACACTATGGTTTTTTTTCAGTGAGGAAGCAATTTGTGAATACATCTAGGTACTTTTTAGCTCACTGCTGGCATTATCTAGAGTGTGTTTGAGTATTCTTGGATGATGATTTGCACAACTACAACTAGTTTGCCTGTTCCTGTTTCTTGGTTGTTTTCTGCATATTACAGAGGGAACTGGGGTACCCAAGTGTTGGTAGTGGAGAGAGGGCATGGCTTTGGGGGGCAGGTGGCAGCTCATTTTTGGAAGAAAAGATGACTGTTCACTTCTTTTCTCTCTGCAGTTTAGGACTCGTGTTTACAGCAGAACAAACCTCCCAAGTTCAACTTCTGCACCCCTCTCAACAGGAAAATCAGCATGAGTTACTTATGTTGAAATATGGCAAGTCAAATGCTGCTTCATATGAAGTTTGATTGTGCTAGTGGCTAGTGGTCATCTTCATTATTTTTGGAAAAGGCATGGAATTCCTGAGAGCTGAACTGTCAAAGTCAGGATGAAATGAAGTTTCAGCTTTGTAGTTTACTGGAGCTGGTTGCAGTTTACTGAAAGGTCTAGGCAGAAAGCATAAATCATTCTGTAATCTCATTCCGACATATGGTATGTAAATACCATGATCCACCCAAAGGGTAGCCAGCATTATGAATGTACTTTCTAATCTCCTGCTGAAATGAGCACTCAGTGTAATGCAGTGGTAATCTAACAGATATTAACAGCCTGAGAATGTACAGTAAGACCTTAATAATTCAGTATTGTTCGATTGGCTCCATCTGACTTGTAATTAGCACAATAAGCGCTGTGTCTCTTGCAGTCAAGCAACTAACTGCATTAGTTCAATATTGCTAGAATTTTTAAAGCTTTGACTTCCCAACAGAAATAGCCTGTGACATTTAAAATTTTTTTTTAGAAAATAAGTATATTTTGAAGTTGATATGCAATACAACAGATTTTCATGGGGTGGGGGGAAACTCAGCTTTTTCTTTACAATTTCCCTTCTAGCTTCTCATATACACAATACATTCAGGTCATGCAGCGCTCCTGGTGTGGCCAAAAACTTCTGGATGTAGTTTTATTTTACTCTGCCTGGATTCTCTTGTTGTTCCTCTTTTAGGCCAAAGTCATAAAAAATCATTAGAAGCTGTTGCAGCATTGCCCACAGTAGGTGTAAAAGAGAGAGGCTTATTCCACAGCTTACCCTGGAGCTCCTCTGGATGCGTGTGCCCCATAGACCTGTCCCAGCTGCCTGGGATAGAAACCACAGACGTCCTTTCCAGGATGAACAACTGAGCTGATGCAGCAAGCAGATAGGAGGTAGTGAAGGTACAAGCAGGAGACTAAAGAGCAGGAATCCCACCCAAGCTGCGGAAAATCAATTTTTAGTCAATATGGCAGTTACAGAAAAGAAATATTTTTGTCCCTGTTCAGAGCTTGCAACTGAATAAGGGAATGACATTGATAAAAGACAAAATCTTGCATCCTTTGAAAAATGTGAGTTTGCACAGATGAATGCACCTTTTTTTAAATCATTATTATAATTTAAGAAATAAAATCTGGCTACTCTTCTCCACCCACCCCCCCTTCAGAAGGGTAAGCATTTCACTTACCCTTCTGAAATGCTAAGTGTCTTGAGCACTGGCCTGTGTGAATAATGTGTGCTGTGTGGTTCATAAGGTTTGCCCTGGTGGTATGCAGGATCTATAAACTCCCTTAGTTTCTTTGTGCAGAGACATGCCAGATTGCTACAAACAATGATGTAAAACGTTTGGGGGGATTTTGTTAAGGAGCTGCTAAACTAACATGGCTTCAATGTATTAATCTCCATTTGGTAGCAAAGTTCACTGTGGAATAGCACACCTATTGGGAGTCCCTCAGAAAGAATAGAACCAACCTACGCATGTAAAAGTAACAGTTCCGCAAAAGGTTAAATTTTGCAGAGCTATGGGAGTTTCTAGAATGTGTTGCATGATATTAGTGGCAGGTCTTGGAGCAAAACCAATACAAGAACCATAATTTAAACAGCATTTTATAATTCAGGATGACAGCGTGCTCTTCTGTGACTCAAAGCAGAACTTCTTTGCAGACGGATTCATTATATCAGTGGGTCTGATGGTCTCCTCATTTGTCACAATTAAGTAATAATTTATTTTAGCTCCCAAGGAATGAAATTTGGCTGCTGTATATAAAACACTGACTCACCAGTATTTGGAAAACAAAGTAGATGTTTTCTGTATTTTGTTGCCCATCAGAGTTGGTGAATTATGTTTTGGCCACTCCATGGCAACTGCTTCACTGGAGCATGAATTAATATTGCAGCTCTAGGAGATTGATATTAAAATGGGTTCTCACCAGGGATCTTAGTCAAACTATTGTTTTGAACAGTATCATGACATAGCCATATTAGAAACTCCTTGAACACATCCACGGTTAAATTCTCTTCGAGAAGCAAGACCATTGCATCTTCCACTTAGTTGTAGAGCACGATCTAAAAACTCCATATCCAATTCAGTCTACAAAAGAATGTATTTTCATGCTTTAGATAATTTCAGTCAATCTTGGAAAATGTAGCTATACAACATACAAAAGTGACAACTCCAACACTCACACACAATATGAGCTGTTGAGAATCACTGTTATATTTACCAACATTTCCATATCCCTGTCAGCCAGTTCTGCACAACTGTTGTCCTCATCATAGTCAGCAGCACCAACAGAGATTCCTCTGCTCTCCCCAACTCCTCCCCGGGGGTGATTCTTCATCTCTCATTTACCCTTGGTGTGGTTTCAGTGGGAAGGGTTCCTCATCCCTCATCTTTGGGAAATGAGGGACACTGCATATCCCTTCCTCCAGCAGGAATCGTGTATTCGGGTTGCCAACCCAGCTACCTGAGATAGTGCCAATAGCAACTGTGTCTCATAGACGTGACAAGCTTTCTTCCAAACCTCGGGTTCCTTACCTGTCTCCTGGTCTACACTTCAGAGGCAGGCCCTCATGCCAGAATTTATCCTCCATCCTGGATATAGCCAGGAATATTTTCTAAAATTGCTGTTTGAATGCCTAGGTTACATCTTGTAACTTTGCACATAAAACTTTAGTTCCTCAAGTCTCAGAAGCTTTTGAGACCTGATGTATTAAAAAAACTCCTCATGCTGTGAACTAAAATGGCTTTGATCTTGACAGACAGGGGACGTAAAGCCCAGTAGGAAGGAGAAAGCCTAAGACGGATGTTAAATAGTTCATATAGGGGCCTGCAGGGAGTCTGCGACAGAGGAAAAGCAGTGCATCCAAATGCTACAGCCATACAATTAAAATTGCAGGATCATCTGTAACCTAGCTGCTTGTCCTAAATAATAATAATCCATTGAAAAATACCCAATCCCGTTTTTGAAGCTAATCAAACTTAACACACTGAAAAAGAGTTCTTTCTCCAGGATGAAGTCCATTCTGCTTTTGAAAACTGAGGAAGCCCATACCAATAAAGCTTATTTAACTAAGTGGTATTTCTGCTTACAGATTGGGCAAAGACTGAGGCTGCAATGTGAGCTTACCTTTCCTGGTTCATGCAGTGGCGTCACAGACTTAAATAAATCATGGAATGATGATTAGGAAAGGCAAAGCTTGCAGGCACAGTTATGGGGACTGTCTGCCTGAGCTCCCTTTCGCTTGCTAAGCTGGTGTGAGCAGGTTCCTCTACTTCACTAAGCCTGGCTTTGCAATGGTTCCTCTTCCCTTGCTGGTGTTGGAAGGGGAGTGCCCTTGCCTGTGTCAGCCTTACAAATGCATTTTCGGGTGCTCTTTGAGCCAGTTCACTAGCAATGTTGCAGGTGACTATATACGCAATAAATGGAGTGGTGGTGTACTGAAGATGGGGATCTAAGGAGACTTAAGAGCTAGGCAGGGGAAGGGAAAAGCTAATCTGTCAGCAGATCACTTGGAAAATGTGCCCCTGCCCTGAGCCACCATTCTGTGTGCTGCAGCACTTTGGTAAATTAGACTGTAGTGTCTGCTTGTCCTCGGGTTGCATTCTCCTCAGGTTACTCCTAGATCTGAGTGTGGGAGCATCTCCTGACAGTGGTGAAGCGTAAAGAAGAAAGTCAAATGGTGAGAAAACACATAAAAAGATGTGACACAGAAGGGAGTCCAGGGTTGGGTCTTTAAGGGTAAACCTTTCTCTGATCTTTTATTGGATGTGCTCTCCAGTACATCTTCCTTGCTGTAGACAGAAGGTAAAGCTTTCTCTAACATTTCTGGAATTAGAAATGTAGGCGTAATTTGAGTCTGGATTTTTTTATGCACCCTTCTGTCATATGAGCTATGACCTACATCTTGGCACTGAAACAGGGAGACTTCAGGAAAGATGAGGTGGGGCAGGGAAGGAAGAAGAGCTTTGCTTGCTCCTGAGATACAGACCCCTGCAGCCAGGAAAGACCATGAGGGGCCTTAAGTCTGTGGGGCCTGGGATGGGAGAAGGGTCTCTACCTTTGGTGATCCAGACGGACACTTGCCTAACCTCCTACCCTGAGAATTCACAGCCTCCCCAGGGATCTGCACCAGTGTTTCACCCTTAGAAAGCTTTCCCTACCATCCAATCAGATCCCTCCTACTGCATTTTAATCTTGCTATTTGGTGGTCTGTTTGCTATGGATAGGGAGGACAGATGATTCCTGTTTTCTCTGCAGCAATATTGTGGGTATTTGCTATGTCCCAGTTGTTTTTTCCTCAGGCTGATCAATTCTCTGAAGCTCTGCTTGTAGGTCATTTTAGAGATCTCCAAGGCTGTTTGTTTGGGTTTTTTTCTCTGGCACTGGGGAGTTGGGACCTGAAAATGGTCACAGTTTGTTCACAAAACTCTGTTTGCAGTGCTGAGTGGAAGGGATGGATGACATCATGTACCTGCACCAGGAAATCTAGTTATGGATTCTAGTTTGATATTTCCCATCTTTCCAATGGCATATCTTTGCTGATTCATATTTCTGTCCACTTTGCATTTGCTCTATTGATTCATTTTCTTTTGCTTACATGTAGAAACTTGCCCACAGCCTTACTGCATTGCAGCCTATTTTTCTCAGACAATTTCTCCAATTTGTTAAAACAATTTTGAACTCTTGTCCTGTTTTCCAATGTGCTTTCAGTTCCTCTCAGCTTTGTACCACCTGCATGTTTACTAAGTACACTCTATCCCATCGCTGACTTCACCAAAGAGGAATTTTAATTGTATGGAAGCAGGACCCGTTCACTGAATACATCTTGCTGTTTTGCTCGTGACCCCTTTCCAGGGTATGATTTTTTTCCCCTGACCAATTCTGCACCTACCTCAAAGCAGTTTTATCTAGACCACATTCCTTTGTTTGCTTATGAAAATGTCCTGCAAGTCTGGACATGTCACCATTTGAGCTGATAGCAGCAGCTTGCTAATACTGTCAAGAAAACATGCTGATCTTCACCTTGTGGTTGCTGAGCCCAGTGCCAAACCAGTTTGTCTTGATAAATAGGCAGAAAACAAACCAGTGAAAAATAAGCAAAGAGGTGCCTGTGGGTTCAGCAAGTTGGTTTGCCCAGTGAAGATCTGTGGAGCAGCAGAGGTGCCACTGGGGAAGGGATGACACTCAACCACAACCTGTAAGCTCACCTGAACCAGCATTGGGGCCTTGCCAAAGCCTGGAGGTGGCGATTGCCGCTTCCCATGAGGAGAAAAGTTGAGTTTGGCTGTTGGATAAAGAATTAGGAGGCAAATACAATGTTTTCATTGATTTCTAGCTAATCATAACTTAAGCATAACTAATGGTTAAATCTAAGGTGATCTTAGGTAATCTTTAATCAGATGATTTTTTGTGCCAGTAATTTGTGTGAGAACAGGCTGAACATACTTGTTCAGTCAACCACAATTCATTAATTAACATGGATGACAGCTCTGTGTACTGAATCACTGGAAAGCAGTTCAAAAATGACATACGTGTCTCACAGATGTTGTCTCTCACTCACCTCGGTACCAAGCTGCCTCCATAGCAGGATGGAAAGATGAGTCTTCTTCATGTTGACCCCCCTGCTTGCTCTAGGCTCTGGCCACCCCTGTGGGAGCCTAGTTCAGCTCTCATCCAGACACAGGTGATGATGGTAGGGTTCAGTCCTGGTGTTTTGCAACCCTTCTCTCTTCCCATTTTCCCTCCTTAGACAAAGTTGTGTCAAGCCGGTAATCTTGGCACAGGTGGAGACTTGTCCCTGGGAGAGCAGCCTGCAAGCAGTGGGGCTGCACAGGAGGTGAGAGGCAGAAAGATGTGGCAGAGGGCACATGCCTGCGCTGGCCCTGGGCTTCGCTCGGTTTGTGGATTACAAGAGAAAGAGCAGCTCACAAATTCAGTCAGGAAACTAGACACAGTGAATGAAAGAAACCTGCAATGTTTGGATGTGGTTCTGGGCAACCTGATCTAGTTGAAGATGTCCCTGCTCATTGCAGGGGGGTTGAACTGGATGACTTTTGAAGGTCCCTTCCAACCCAAACTGTTCTGTGACTCCATGGTTCTGTGTTGTTTTTATAGTCATTTTTGAGGACAGAGCTGGAATTTTAAAAGCCCCTTTGCTGCGACGCTGGTCCTGCTTATGGCCATGGTCTGTGCCCAGTAGCAGATGAGTGGGAGATTTCATTCCTTATTGTAAGAAATACAACTCATTCCCATTATCTTTTTCTTTCTTAAATAAAGAAAGGATTGAGAAGATCTACTTCTTTCCTGTCAATTTATACACACACACACACACATACACACACACCCCCCACCTGCCCAAAGTTTCCCAACACTGCACTTGCATTGAAGTTCATGGTAAACATTTCCCTTCAGACACTGTCCTCTGCAAAGGCTTTTTGGACAGAGGCAGCCAGAGAGCTGAAGTTTGCCAGCAAGCCAAAAGGGAGCACCTTTACCACCTGAGAGCTGCCATCCCAGCCTGGCACCAGGCAGCTCCCTGTTTGCTGGGAGACAAAGGGAGTCACATCTGAGCCATGCTGAGGCTGCACTTGCCGGAAGAAACCTAACAATTCTTATTTACCAAATTGACAAAATCCTATCATTGCAATTAAGGGGATATGTAATTAACTGTGTCTTAATTACAGCAGCTGCCACTTCATCTGAATGCAGCAATTTGTGGAGAAACTGGAGGAGATGCTTTAAATTCGTGTGTGTAAACAGCGCAAGCACAAACAGTGCGGCATGTGTGACTCCTGGGGTGCGATGCCCTGCCCCGGGGGCATGGGGCAAAGGCTCGCTGGCTACCAGCCTCATTTGTTGCCTGCTCCTGCGTCCTGCCTGCAACCAGGACTTGGTGACTGGCTGTGCTGGTTTAGGGTAGAGAGCTGTGATGGGGTGGATGTGGTTTTCCATACCTGGAGAGACAGCATGAGGTTCCCTGTTCTTCTAAGGCAAGAGCCATGGGTGCTTAGTAGGTAGGATGCGGGTGCTGGTCCTCCTTCCAGCTCTGCTCCCCAACAGCAGCTTCACCTGGAGATCATGCAGAGGGGCCATGTTATCCCTCTGTGCCTCAGCTTACCCACCAGGGTCAGAGAATTCACTTGTCTTCAGCTCACAGCATCTGTACCTCAGGTACAGGTCACAAATACTGAGCTAAGACCAGAAGGCACTTATTGCAGAGCCACAGCTTGGAAGGAGCCGGGACACACCCCCCAGCCGCTGCTAATAAATAGGATCGATGCTGCAAAGACTGTTGAAGTTGATAGGCATCATTTGGGCTCCATAATTCAGCTTCATTGACTTGTCCCATATGTCTCACACATGAAATAAAGCTTCTATCAAGCCAGCATAGGAAGGATATCCTGCCCAGTACCAGCGATACTTCTCCATTTCCTAATTGAAACCTAAACTATTTCAGTGCCGTGTAGTATAAAAAAAGACTGGCTTATTAATATGCACATCAGGAATTTGAAAGATGGGATGACATCCCATTACTATTTTAATGATGGCACAAGCTCCCATGGATGCTGGTGCAACCAGAATTTCACCAACCACCGCTACTGAGCTGTCACAAGCTATCTTCACATCACACTCAGGGCCTCTGGATTGCAGTCAATGGCACTGTGAGGAGAGGAAAAACACAGTTGAAATTTGTTAAAGCATGTCCGTATTAATCTCTTCAAAAGCACTCAGCCCTTGTAGATTTACATGCTGAATAAGGCTTCATGGAAAACTTTTGAAGTACGTTTCTTTTTCTGTGTTCTTTGGGATGGAGCACTACCCACAAGGCGTTTTTAATACCAGTTACATTTGCGTGGATACATGCCCCTTGTTTCAGTGACCTTTGCGTTTTGCTGCCCACATTTGAAAGGTGAAATAATAGAACATTCTGACGCAGTTATTTCCACAGCACTTGTCAGTGGTTTTACTGGCTGTGCTTTGGGTATGGTCTTAGCAGGAAGAATTAAATAAAAATATAGAAGAAAACAAAGCAGCCTTTCAATTCTTTTAACCAGAGCAGAGCATCTAGGCAGGAGTGATGTTATTTTCATAGCCACCAAGCACTTCAGCTTCCACTGATGCCATGTGTGGGCTCCAGTATGGGTGCCAGGCATCTAGCTTTCGGAAATACCACTCAAAACTTCCCATTGCTCTCCCAGTGTCCTTAGCAGCGAGCACAAAAGAAATGCAGAACGTAACAGACACTAGAAGAATGTTTTTTCTCCAACTTCTCTGTTTGATAGGTGCAGGATTTTGTCCCACCCTACTCACACTGCCCATCTTCACAGGACCCAGAAAATGCTGTCAGCACAATCACGTACAGAAGACCTCCCTTGGCCCTGCCACAGGCTAAGTGAGTTATGTTTGCTCTCCCACTCATAAACCTGAAGAGACAAATTTGCTGTTGGTCACACTGAGGCAGTTTATATTCGAGCATCTATTACACAGTTAAAAATGGTGGGTTTCTTGACATCAAGGTGTTTGACAGCAGTGAACGGCTGATACCTGGGAGGTGGTGTGCCAAGACTGTCAGTCTATGAAAACCGTATTGTTTCCAGCAGCTGAGATCCCTGGATTAGAGGGGCTTGCTGGTTTTTCTAGTGCACCTCCCCTCTGGCCCACACCATCTCTGTTACCCAAATGCTGGCCCCTCTCTGCAGCAAGCAGGCAATGGCCCCCAGCTCTATGGAATCCCAGGGTGTGAACAAAGGACCGTGAGGAACTGGAATGAGATCACCAAATCCATTTGATTTATTCAGGATTTGAGCCTAGGTCTTCTGGGTGAAAGTGAGTGCATTAACCCACTGTGGGAGTTAATTCCTTGCCTAGTCATTATTCAGGCATCATTACAGTATGCATTGTGCTGGAGGTCAAACCAGATTACTCTAAAGAATTTGGAATGGGAAAAATGCCGGGGGTTTTTCATCAGCCGAAGTGTTTGGTTATCTCAGTGTTGAGCTATTTATATTGTGCCTGTCACTGTGGCATGTTACTGTGTAAACAAAGGGATGCTCTAAATCTCTTATTATTTTAATGGCATTAATGTTCTTCAGCTGAGGAAAACAGCAAATCATTCCCCCTGGAAGATAACAGAGCAAGTGGCTTGACGCAAACAGCGGCTGTGGGAAAATGGCTGGTACAGGCTCACCCAGGCACAGCGGTCCTGCAGCTCCGCAGCGCGGGCACACGGAGCTGCCCGCTCATACCTGGAGCTGTTGCTACCCCACCTCTCCTAACATCATGGACAAGCCCCCGCTGCTGCAGGAAGGGCTGCACTGCAGTACCAAAACTGCCATGGAGGATGATCTTGGATCTGTTTAACAGCTCAAGAGAGAAAGAGGAGAAGCACTGCATGATGCTAAGCGCATGATGCACGAGTGTAACTTTGAGCAGAGCCCTCCTCTGCAGAGGTAAGCTGGGTGCCTTGTTCAAATCATACGCTCTGGCACCAGTGGGGAGAAGCAACACATGGGTTGGATCAAAGAGTATTCTTTTCTTGGCGATTCACAAAGATAACAACTTGTAATTGCAGATCCAGACATATGCTGCCCTTATCACAGAAAAGAAAAATGCCAGGATAATAGCTCTGTGCTGGAGGGGGATCAGCGAGGCAGAAGCAGGAGCAAACGTGCAAAGGGTGCAAGAAGACAGCTCCCACCCCAAAGAAACCTGTCTGGCCTTCTGGTTGTGGCAGCAAAGGGAAGGGACCCAGAAATGCGAAGCAACTTGAAAACTAGATTGAATTGGTCTGTAACTGTAAAATAAGATGACGGTCCCCCTTGGGATGGCTGGGGAGGAAGTCTGAATACTGAGACTATTCTAGTGCTGGGATATGGTGCTTGGAGAGTCTTCGTGTATGGCACACTTGTGTGAGGAAGAGGGAGAGAGCACCAACTGGCCGTATTGGGGATGACAGGCAAAAGGACCTTCCTAAAGCTGAAAGAGGCCTCTAAATTTGAATCTGTGGGGGTTTCTTTAGCCTTGTTTCACGAAGAAATAAGGCCTAGACGATCACCCTATCAGCTCCCTCCAGACGACTCCCAAACTTTCTGACCAGCTTGATGAGGGTGATGTTCTCAAAGATGTTCAGTCCCTGCAGGTCAGAAAACACAAACCCAGACCCACGGGAGCTCAGGTGCAGTGTTAGCCAGGTGCCATGCAGGAAAGGGGGTTTATGAGCAGCACAGATCTGTGCCTTCTGCAGTGCCACATGAAGAAATTGCTAAGGGGAGCACATTGGAGAAGGGGTAATTAAGGAGCAGGACATGCAGTCGTAGGGATCCAAGTTTCATACATTCATCTGCCCAGCAGTACCTATTTATAATTAATTTAAAATTATATCTGAAATTTCCATGAGTTTCTCCAGCCAGGGACTGAAACACGTTTGTGTACTTTGAAATCCACAACGGGGTGTGTGTCCTGAGCACAGAACTCAGTGCAAGCCCCGTACTCAAGGAGTTTAGGAGACATCAGAGATGTACTGAGCTGCACTGAGCTGCAGTGCCTGATCAGCATGGGAGTACAAGACTGAGAGGTGCACAAACCCAAAGCAGGAGGAGCTGCCTCCTGCCATCTTCGCCACTCTTGATGTGTGAGGGGCTGAAATGGATTGGAAGTCCTCTTGAGGCACTTCCAGCCCCACTGGCTGTGAATCTCACATAGAGCTGAAACGGCATATATCCAAAGTGTCTTTGTTCCTGGCTAGAAACACAGGGAGCAGAGACCACTAAACACCAGAGATGGATCCAAGACACATTGTTCATGTTTCAACCCAGCATGCAGGGGCCTGACTCTGTGCATTAAAGAAGGGATACAAATTGCTGCCTCTATTTCTAAATATCCTAGTTCAGGCTCTATTGTTGCCCTACAGCAAGGGATCCTGAAATAATAGTGTAAGATTGGCTTCTCAAGGAGGAAATTACTCGATACATGGACTCCCAGTGGTGACAAATACTTTGTGCCGTGTCAGGGATGGTCCCACTGTTGCATGCACCTGGATTTCACCCCAATCTATGCCCTTATCGGGAACAAGAACCATCTAGCAGCCATGTGCTATACACTGAAACATGCAGAACTGTGGGTAGTCACATAGGGGGGTGCCAGACATTCAGGTACTGGGACAGCCTGGAAAAGTGTCCTTTGTGGCTGCTTTTGCCTGCTGCCCAGATTCACCTGCAGCAGCTCCTCATTGCCTACTCCTTCATTGACCTAGTGGCCTTATACCACCAGAACAATGTTTTTACAGGATACTGGCAGGCAACTCCTAGTCTAGAAACTTCTTCCCTGTGGTATGTGATGGCATTTGGGGCTGACCTCCCACAGGTGGTGGGATGGGCAGCTTGTGAGGCAATGCATCTCTTTGGGGCAGGACCTCTAACACACAAAGGCCCGCTGATCAGCATGGCTTTGATTTTCCAGTAGCATGCACTCATTTTGCCAGGTGCACTGGGATGATTGCACTGCTGTGGTGTTGTGCCTGCCTGCTCCAGCCTGGCAGAGTGACAGGGTCCTGCATTGGCAATAGTCAACCTGTAGCGACTGTACGAGGATGGGAATGGGGTATGCTGCCTTGTTCTCCCATAGGGGTGAGGCTTCCTGAGAGGGCCCTAAATGAGCTTGATGCCGTCTGAGTGTGCCAGTGAGTATGTGAAAGCCAGGATCCCATTGACAGCCTGCCCTGTGCTGTTGTTGGATCCTTCATTCTTGGTTCAATGTTAAAGAAATATTACAGAAGAATTACACTAGGGATTGCTGATTTAACCTTTGATGGAGCCCATTTAACACCTCAGTGGAAGACTCTAATGCTTACCTCTTGTTCCCCAGTGGTAGCAGTATCCAGTGTTATCTTTTAAGATAACTGAGGCAGAAGTGATGCTTATGCTGTGAAATAGGTCAAACGTGATGTGACACCTTATCCGTTTAGCTGTGAACCCCACCATGGCTACTCAGCCTCTGTATTGATTATCTGACTGTTTTAAAACACTCCTGAAACTTTTGCCCATTGCCTCGAATAATTGCATTAAGGAGAAAGCATTGGCCCTATGTCCTTTCAGCTCAGAGGATCCCATTATTTTTTCTCATTTCTGTAGCCCACGAAAAGAGAGAGGACCATCTTAATGCACAGATGGCCTATGATTTACATCAGGAGCCATGGGGTTAGGGATAATCCCAGCAGAGCAAGCTCACTAGCCTTTCTTTTATGGAACAGTCTGTAAATGATGTGGAGTCAAAATCCTGGCCACCGGTGGCCATTAAACATCTGGCAATGCTTTTTGCAGGGCTAACACCCACATCCTGAGCGCATTCAAGGTGAGTAGGGGCAATGGGTGTAAATATACTCCAGTTTCCTAAATCCTGTTTCCTGACTAAATCGCAAGAAAGAGGCATTATCTCCTTCCTACCCTGAGTTTTCCTGTAATGTTATTAAGCTGTAGGCAATCACATAGTTACTGCACATTGCCCCAGAGCTGGAACCGTTTCCACTGTGAATTCAGGAGATCCAAATGTGTCATTTCAGTTTGTGAAGTGCCTGGGAACGGCGCTTACTGCATTGAGAAGAGCTCTTCAGTCTTGCAGGCATTTTGATGAGGCTGTAAAATGCCCCCACATATGCTAAAGACTGAAATATTAGCAAAAGAAAAAAGAAAATAAAAAATTAATGCACTTTTCAGCTTCACCGTAAGTAACTGGAGTCATTGAAAGATTAAAATATCCATGCAGGAGCTGGACTCCTGGGGAGGAGGCTCAGCTCTGACAATAGCAACAGTGCAGCCATGTCATAGGTAGGTGCTTTGTGGCGTAGGGCGGAAATGTCTGGAGACACCAGCCACACTCAGGCTTGTTTCTCCCCTAATTGCATGACTTTTTTTTTGAGGAATACACAAAACGAGCACTTAAAATTAGACTCTGAGAGCTCTTGCTTAAATGAAGAGACTGTCAATATTTGCAGAGCGATGCTTGGGCTCGCCCAGACAGTATCTGAGTACACTGCATTTGAATACATGGAGCACTCTCTTCCCTTTCTCTGCTTTAATGAAGAACAAAATGGGGAAAGCCTGCTTTTGCTTTCCAGATTCATTACGTTCATGTTTTTTCCAGATGCTCCCAAACTTGGTCTTGACTTATCAGCAACTACTTCAAATAGCAGACTCAGCACAAGGGCACATACTGGCCCAAGACTATACAAAACACAAAACAAAAGGGGAAAAAAAAAAGATTTTTTCCCCCAAATGTTGTAAGTTTCTGCTTCTCTAATCTTCCTCTCTCTCTGGGTTGTCAGATGAAATACCCAGAGCAGACATTGACTAGTTCCGGAAGCATATCAGGAATATGTTGCTTGAAGGCTGAATTGAATTGTAACATGGCATGGCCTTGCCAGGATGTCTAGGTAAATCATCGCACACAAGACCCTTGTTTCTTGCACTTTTATCACTAAGAAATCATAATTTTGAGCTGATGGGCATTACCATCCCAGGTGGCTCACATCTCTTTGTGCATTTTTTATTTTGCTTTGCTGGAATAGCAGGACACGTTGGGCCTGGTCTGAGGCAATTTCATGCTTCCCAGGTAGGTCCAAACTCTGTTGGATATGTAGTGCTGCAAGCTCAAAGTATTCACAGTGAAGGCTTCTCCCCTCTAATCTTTCTGTGCTCAAAGCATTTCTTACCCACCTCTCACCTCTGATCCCCTTGGTATCTCTGGCTTTTGCAGGTAGTTAGCTGCCCTCCCTTGCAAACCCTTCCCTGTGTCTGTCTCCCAAACGACAGGGAGGCTGATTTTCCCACTGCAGGGGATAGAAAGTCTTGTACTCCACATCAACCATGGCTGCTTCCCTGTCCCATTGCATCCATCACCCTTCACGCACCTTGTTGGGTATCTCTGCTGGAAACAGCAAAAGCATGGGTGCAGGTCACATAACAGTGCTTCCCACCACTTCCATCTAGATCTCCATTTAATAAAAGTCTCATAAGCCCCTGAGTACTTTATAAAGCAGGCTGAATATTACTATCTTTCCCATACAGCTGGGGAAACTACAGCTCAGAAGGCTGCTAAAAGTCAGATCACATGAGGACCTCGATTTCCATTTTCCTCAACCACCCTGGCCATGGCACCATGATGCATGCACTGGTTCTCCCACTTCTTCAGCAGGTCCCTGAATACGAGATGTTCCCCACCCTAGGAACACTCGCTGTCCCACCTCTGAGGCTGGGGATACAATTTCCAACCCTGATTTCCTGGAACAAACCAGCCATGAAAGCAGAAGTATCTGACAACTTTGGTCTGGCACAGACTGTTCAGTGCAAATCTTAATGCAAATAAGAGAAATGTCAGTGCTAAAAGAAAAAGAGTATTTAGGAAAAAAATAAAAAATCTTGTGCTGTTTTGTGGCATTTGTGCATAAAATAATGAGACCAAATATATCACCATTGGATTTGAGCCAGTTAAGTTCCTAACGTCTAATCCAGCTGGTGGATCATGACTCCCTTCATTATTTAAAGCAATGCTGTGGGAAAAGACACACAGCAAAGCTAACAAGATGGTGCTTGAGCTGCCATACTCCTGGCAGCCGAACAAATGCAGTGTGCGTTTTCTCACACCAGCAGGGAGAGGGAAGGAAAACGTGGAGCTAACGAGGAGCCCAGCATCCCCTCACGACGCAGACTGAGCCTCACCTGCTGCCATCTCCCTTGCAGTCTGGCTCAGCTCGTCTCAAGCAACAGAGTTTCCTCGCTCCTGACCAAGGTTTGGAAGGCGGTGTGATCCCCAGCCAGTATAAGGCTGTGCCTGAGCAGGGCGGTCCATGCGGCTCTCTGGCCTGTCCCCCTGAAGCCAAGAGACAGGTGGCAAGCACCTACCTTACAATGCTTCCCCTAAGCAGCTCCTTGGCAGCTTGAGTGTAGAGCCGGAAGTGGTAACTTTGCATGGATCAGCCCTTCAGCAACTTATTTTCTTCTTCCAACTCATCGAGTCTCCCACACAAACTTTTTGGGTCATGGCATCGGGGTTGAGATCATGTCTTGGTTACATCCTCTTGCAATGCCCTCAGCTGTCTCACCTCCTGGTACCCATGCACCTGCCGCACTTCTGCCTCCTTGCTTGTGCCTCCTTGCTTGTGCCTCCTTGCTTGTGCCTCCTCGCTTGTGCCTCCTCCATGCCCCAGCTGATGGGGCCTCCCAGTTTTTGCACTGTTGGCTTGGGGACAGTCTATAGGCCCTGCCACAAGCGTGTCCCTGCACACGGTCCCCTTGCCTATCCTTTGACAGTCCCTTGCAGGAGTTGGTGGACATTGCCCCAGGACCACTAGCACATGCCCATCCCCAAAGAGCCTTCATCAGCTTTTAGCTACGGAAGGCATCATGCTGCCTTGTGTTTAAGATAATATCTTTCAGGCTGTGAGCACTGTGGGTGTCACAGCAGGGAGGACACGAGGGTTCTGCGTAACTTGGGTTGTAGGGCTTGGCTCAGAGAGGGCAATGTGTACATGTCTGCATCTTTCTGTCTAATTGTGGAGACATTGATCAGGTTGCAATGGCATTGGCACGCACAACTCTGCTTCTCCTCTTCCGTGCTTAGGTCTTTCAGCTCTTCTTTGCCTGTTTTGGGGAAAAAAAAAAAAGACACCCTTGCTTCATTTGCTCATGACACACAGCTGCTAGGAAAAAGCATTTTTTATTTTTCTAGGTAAAATTAAAAAAGAAATCCTGGTCATGACATTTGTTTTCCCTCTGAGGTTCTTTTTCCAGGAATGTTGATTCTCACCTCTGAGAGCACGTCAGGTACCTCAGAGAGCTTGGCACTTGTCAGCGTGGTCCTTAATTGATGTATCAACAGGGCTGTCGCGTCTCTCAAGCATCTCCCAAATATACAAGATACATAAATATAAACAAAAGCTCGAGGTACAACCAAAAGTACAAAAATATGATTAAGTAACTTCCTTGCAAATCAATTTTCACCTGCTTTGTTCCTCCTCTGTCTCAGTCTGACAAACTCCTCTGTCATCCATCCAGGCTTCCAAGAAAAAAAAGCAGGTCAAGACAAACATCACCTTCTATGGTGGGAAAACAAGTTGACCTCTCTTTGAATTGCAGGTGATTGTTTTACAGTTTTCCTTCACACAAAACAAAGAATACAGAGTTATCCATGTATCGGTACATCAGCATCTGAGTCCTGGAGCTTGAACAACAGGAGACAAAGAGCAGGAAACAGAAGCAGTTTTATTGAAGTGCTGGGTGTTTTAGCAGACGGGTGGAGAATGAGGAAGGACAAGAGAGATAAGAGAGCCCATAAACACCCAGAAATAGGTGCGGTGCTGTCACCCTGTGCTCAGCAGCTGCCTGGGAGGGTTTCCTTGGAAGGCACACACTGCCCGCAGGCTGAGCTCAGGAGGCAGTCATTGCAGGCAGTGATTTTGGGTGGGGGTGGCAGAGGCCAGGTCTGGACTGTGGGGAGTGCAGGAGGGACAGCAGGGCGGTGCCTGCTCAGAGGATGCTTGCAGTGGCGTGCGGTGGCTTGGGCAGCCGAGTGTCTGGCTGGGCACTGGCTCTGGCACTGCGGCTGCTGCTGGCTCTGCAGCTCTGCTGGCCTTTTTGCCGAGGCAATTTGTGGGGCCTGTCAGGCTCCTGCTTTCCTCAGGCTCCCAGAGCTCTAAACACACACACTTTGAGGTCCCCCAGGATAACCACCAAACCTCCTTGCTTGCTTGCTTGCTTGCTTGCTTGGGAGGGAGGGAGGGAAATGCATCTCACAGGTGCTGTCCAGAGGTAAGTGGCTGCCCAAACACTGCTGCTGATCCATGAGGAAGGCAGGGGAACCAAGAGCACCAGCATGTTTCCTCTCAACAGTCCGTGTTTAAAAGCGCTTTCCCAGGAAAATGGCGAGCACAGCAAATGCCTGCTTGCTGAGCCAAGAAGCAGCACCTCTCCCTGTGGCACCCTCCCTTGCTGCTCTCTGCATGTGCTGCTTCCTTCTCTGCTTGCAGCCAGCATGGAAATTTGCCTCCTTTCCCTGTTACCATGTCCTCCCTCCATCTTCTCATTTCTAGAGCAAACAACCACAATGCCATGTCCTGTTCCTGCAAAGCCACGTTTCTGGTAAGGCTGGCCTTGCTGGTGGTTTGGCAGTGGCTACTCACTGGTGGTGGCTCAGTGTGAAGCAGAATGGACACCCCATGCCACGGGCTGAGTGGCCTAGACTTGGGCTGAACTTTGGGAAAAGTGCTGTGCTTGTGCTTGCATGGTGGGGTGAGATGAGCCAGAGAAAGGGAGCGGGATAGTTGCTGCAGCATCACCTCTCCAGTCCCCATGCGGAGTTACACCAACATAGCCTTTCTGCTCTTTAAGGCCACTTTTGGATTTTCCTCGAATGAAACCCCTCAGCTTTTGCTCTCCCACTGCTTTGCACGGGATGAGGCTAGGGGGAGAGTGCAGCAGGGAGCAGGGGCAGGGACACAGATGGGGACAGGGAAGTCCATGGCCACAGGTGATACTTCCAAACCACAAAGGAAAAGTCAAGAGGCCTTCAGAGCTCCTCCCAGCAGCTGCCCGCAGCAAGTGTCAGTATGGCTTTTGGTTTTGGATACTGGCTGAGTGTTAAAAGTTTTGGAAAGTGACAGCAGCCGCCCAAGCACAAACTCTCCTGCTGTTCCTCCAGAGAAATGCATGATGTGGCACAGGCTTGGGCATCCATACACTCTCCTCAGCCCAAGGACGATGTTGGATATGGAGGCTCAGCCCTGTTATCCTTGGCCCAGCGTGACAATTCACCATGGCGCTAAAGGCTTGCTTTTGCACGGCGGGCAGGGGAGAGCCCACGGGGCTCCCGGTCGCTTTGCAGAACTGCATGGCGGCGGGGACAGCGGGAGCAGAAGGAGACACCCCGGGAGTTCACAACCACACACCGTCGTTTCCTGTCGAGGGTAAAGGCCCCGACGCTCACGGTCGTCCCCGCGGCTGCCCCTCGGCACCACCGCAGGGCTCTGGGCCATATCCCGGCACCAGCACCCCCGTGTCCCTCCGTGTCCCCCGTGCCAGCGGCGGGCGGCAGGTGGAGCCCGGTGGCGGCGCGGGGCTGCGCGCGGGCGGACGCTAGGGGTCTCCCGCCGCTCACGGTTGGGCGGCGCCGCGCCGGGCGCTGAGGCGGGCGGGTGCCGGGAGGCGGCTCGACCGAGCCTCCGCTGCCGCCTTCCCCTCCACGGCCGGGGCAGCACCGCCGGGCGCCCGCCGCGCCAAGCCGCGCCGAGTCGAGCCGACACCGCCGCTGCCAGCAGAGCGCGGACAGCGGGGACCGGGGCAAGGGAGCGGGGGATGAGCGGGGGGTTCAGAGCAGGCGAACACCCAAGGCGTTAATGTGCCCGTGCTGCTTCCCGTTCTTTTTCACATCATACAAGGTGATTTTCCAGCCGGCGTCGCCGCGGCACATGCGAGCGTCCTGTCGCTGGATGAATGAGGAGGTCCGCTGAACGCTCAGGTCAGCGGGAGCGGCTGCACATCGCTCCCGTTTCCTGCCCCTCCGCTTTGTTCCTTTGTTAGCGGCCCGCAGTGCACACGCCGTACCAGCGCCCGCACCTTGGCAGGGGAAAGGGAAAACAGAATTAGAACAGTGACCAGTTTAAAAGGGAATTCACTGGCCGATTTTAGGGCTGACTCCAAACTGTAAAACGTGAGTGAGAACCGAACAACAATCGAGGGTATAGGAGGTGGGTTTTTTTTTTTTTCTTTCTTTCTTTCATTTTTTTTTTCCCCCCAGAGACTCTGGGTTTTGTTTCAGAAACTTCATAGGCGTAGGAGCTGGCTGCAAAGGTTGAACCAGATCTATTCCAAGTTTTATCTGCCTCACAAAAGTCATTTTGGCAGCCAGGGAACCGACAAGACCTGAATCCAAAACCCAGCAGAAGTTCCCTGTTAGAAACTTCAGAGCAGGAAAATGTCTAGCACTTCAAAACAATGTAGGCTTTCATGTGAAGCTCTTTGCAAACTTACATCACGGTAAAAAGTTCTTGGATCAAACCCTGTTTACTCATATCGTGGGCTGACACCAAGTCCAGGTTCCTGTACCCGAGGAGAAGGGCCTGCAAGAGTGTGCAAAACTTGGCTCTGAGTGCGTATTTGTGTATGGCACCAACACAAAAAATCTGTGACAAGCAACTGAATGAAGTAGATGCTTTTCCTACCGGAGTAGTTCAGCGAGTGCATCTGAGGCCATTCCTCTTCTCCTTTCTGGTTTGACATTTTCCTGGCCCCATATGCTAATGGAAACAGTCCTAAACTAGCAGGTATCACCTGCCCCTGCAGGGAAGCAGCATCTCCCTCTCCTAGTACTTGCCACCAGTGAAAATTTCTGGAAACAAGTGAGAAAGCTGAGCTAAGAGGCTTTATCTTGCACTTGTAACACTGCTGCTGAATGTGATACAGACCGGTGAGGATCTGAACCTGTTACAAAACTGCTGTTCAGCCTGGAAGTGAGTTTCTTGAGCATCACAGCATGTCCCCACATTGCCCTTCTGAGGTCCCTGGTACGAGGCTTTCCTCTCACCGAAGACGTTCCAGATCAGGCAGTGATTACCAGGGGAGGAAACGTTAGCCAAGGAAAGTGGAATTAGCCATATTACAGACAGGGCTTGTATGTCACTGAAAAATACGTTCATTTTGCTTGTGATATGAATTGCGGCTGCAGTTTGAATTGGAGGACCCTCTGTGCTGCGCCATGCACAACTGCATAATAACAGGACAGCGTGTTATCCACTTGACTGCAGTCTGAGCAGGATGCTTCCTTGCATCCTGCCGATGTGGCCCCCAGCCAGGGCCCATCAGCCCATCTGCAGGGAGAGAAACCAGCTCCACTGGGAGCTGAGGGCACAGTAACTGGCAGGAAGAAGACCACAAAAAAGTACTCTCTGCCTGTGGAAAACTTCAGGGTATCCCAGGAGGCTGCAAAACCAAAAAGACAGCTGAATAAAGGATAATGCTGCAAAGAAGAGGACTGGAGGATATCGTCCTTATGTTAGACTGCTTGCAGGCTCACCAGAGCTAAGGGTGCATGGCAGCCACCAGTAAGAAAGCTCCAGCTGTGCTGGGGCATCAGGACTTTGGGTGTGACACCTGGAAGCTATTAGCCTCCATACAAACAGTTTTCTGAGCTGCTCCAGGAAGATTGATGATTGAAACCAACATTAATCTTCAGCATACATACTCCATGACTGTCTGGACACAGCAGTTCTTAGAACATTCTTGATCCTAATTACATCTTATACCCAGGGAATCAAAACACCCCAGCGCATGACCTCACAGCGTACAGGGTAGCCCCACTGCCCCAGTCAGTGCTTGCAGGGGTCCCAGCTCAGGCTGAGGAAATCTCACTCCGGAGCTTTTTCTAATGGTATATTTACTGCTCATGGCTGCAGGTAAAGTGCGCTGAGACGTTTTAATCCACATCTTCAGGAGATGTTTCTCATCTTGGCCTGAGGAGCCTTGTCTGCATCCCGTTTCGGCTGTCCATCTCTTCCTGTCTAATAGTAGTTGTGCTACAGAATTTAGATTTGAAACCAGGAAAACTGCATGGACAGATGACCCAGAAACTTTATGGAAGCACGATCAAGGCAGACACATAACTTCTTTGATGACTTTGATGATATTTGAGTGCTTTCCTCCTCTGCTTTATTTCTGGGTTCACATCAACAGAACTTTGTTATTTATCTGCTTCAACCATGACGTCTCCTACCACGCCTGCTATTTAATTATTTTCCTATAATACGCATCTGGAAGCACTGGAGTTTCTTTCCTCTGTATTACAGTGCATATGATTTGTTTTCTTGCTGTCCAGCTGGACCATGCTTTTTTATAGATGGAGACCTACTGAAGTGAGAATCCTTTTTCCATCTGAGTGCCCTCAGTTTAAGAAATCATTCTCATTTTACGTGCAAAAGGATCCTGAAGCCGATCCAGGCAATACATGGTAACCAATGCTTCCTCCTTGGTGAGGTGGGGTTTTTTCAAGTTGTTTGTGTTGTATCAGGGAAAGCCCTGCGTACTCAAAAGGTTATTCATAAATAATGAGCCTGCAGAAGTCTTGGCCATCAGCTGGAGTGAAAGCGGAGAGAGAACAAGCCCACAGCTCCTCCTGAGACCATGTATCACCATCAACACCTGCCCCAAAGTTGGCACTTCTGGTGGATTTGTGCTTCCTGGGGAGGGTGCTCCTGGGCATGGGGAGTCCAGACCAGGGCATGTTGATGCTCTGCCCACACTGAAAGGCAGAGTTCAATTTTAAGGCAAGAAATCCCTTTAGTACAGTAATGTGGGGAGATGTCACCAATTTACGGATGTTGGAGCCACTCTTTATCATTCGAAGCTTTTCTTTGAGACCTATACCTGGGCAGCATGTGCTGAAGATGAAATGTCAACTCAATCATTCTCCAGTGAGAAGCTGTTGCATTTTATTTTTTTTACCTAAGATACATTTAAAGGGCAACTCGTTTGCATAACATTTTCATATCCTCGGTCTTGAAAAGGCTTAAGGAACCAGGAATATGATCTGAAATCTAATATTCCTACCTTTTGCGGTGGCAGAGGACAGGGGGAAATGTCATTAAAAAATGTCCCAATTTTCTTTTTAAAAGAGCATTGTGTAAACTGGGAAAGACAGACAGTGAAGGGTTAAAATAATAAATAGCATTACAGTTTGGGGATTTTTTATTGCCTTACCCCAGGCATTTACTGTGGGTTCTCTATGTGAAATGTGGTGGAATTATTGTGAAGATGTGTTGTTTAAATATTAAACATTAATGTTCTTCTTTTGATGGTGAAGCCAGTATTAAACCTGTTAATTTTTCATTAAAGCACCTAAAGCCAAGTTTGTTTAAATTCTCAGTTTGCTGTCATCTTCGTAATATTCTTCATCTTCCTAATTTCACTAAGTAAAAGCCACGCAGACCTGAGAATAAACAGGAGCAAAATGTGGGAGCCAGCTCCAGGCTTCCTCACAGGGTGGAGGGGAGATGAAG